>NW_027715342.1:0-326 GCF_054177405.1 Leptonychotes weddellii | reverse complement strand
GTTCATTCTGTCTCTAAAATAGTGCCTCAAATCCACCCATTTGTCTCCTCCGTAAAGCCTTCCCTGTCTACTGTGACAGCTGCATATCCTTCCCCACCCCCCGCAACAGTAGCCAGAGGAACCTCTGGGCATATGTGTAGGAGTGTCACACCCAGAACCCTCGGGGCTCCTCTGCAGGGCAACGCGAACAGCATTATCGGGCCTGCACTGCAGAGAAGTTGAGTGTCCGACTTGGCATCTGTCTCCAGTCTCCCCGCCGGAGCTCCGTGGGCCACTCTCGGCCCTTCCCTGAAGCCCCTTCCCATCCCACGGCTTTGCTTCTGAGC
>NW_027715341.1:0-326 GCF_054177405.1 Leptonychotes weddellii | reverse complement strand
CTTGGTTTCACTCGACTACAATTGAGCCTGGACATATAATGCCACCTATTAACTGATTTAGGACTATTGATATGTGAACAGAATAATTTTTTCAACACTCCACCTTCTAGTCACCAAATATTTTGTTCTTCTTACACTCTATACACAAAGGGCACTTATCTTCTTCCAAGAGAGTTATCATTGAATTATCATCTGCTCCTGGCATCCAGTTTAATGTCCATGTATTGGACTCTCAAGCTTTGTCTATGTATTGCTTGTTGTTATCTATATCAGGATATTATTTGTATCAGTCCATCTGCCAAAAAACCCCTATGTGGTTCTTCTTG
>NW_027715340.1:0-326 GCF_054177405.1 Leptonychotes weddellii | reverse complement strand
TTAAAAGAATTATTCACCACAATCAAGTAGGATTTATTCCTGGGCTGCAAGGGTGGTTTAAGATTCCCAAATCAATCAATGTGATACACAATATTAATAAAAGAATGGATAAGAACATTTTGATCCTCTCAAGAGATGCAGAAAAACATTTGACAAAATACAGATCCATTCTTGATAAAAACCCTCAAGAAAGTAGGTACAGAAGGAACATTCTTCAACATCATAAAGGCCATATGTGAAAGAACCACAGCTAATACCATGCTCAATGGGGAAAAAACTGAGAGCTTTTCCTCTACAGTCAGAAACAAGACAGGAATGTCCACTCT
>NW_027715339.1:0-326 GCF_054177405.1 Leptonychotes weddellii | reverse complement strand
TACTTCCAAAAATTTAACAGTAGCCAATGAAAAGAGTTCTTGTGTGTGTTTTTACAGTAGCTAAATGCAAATTATTTTTAGATTTGGTCAGGGTCTATAGCTACTGTTTGCCAGATAAAATTCTAACCATATTATCTGCAGGAAGACTTGTGTAGAATTCCTGTATGCATTATACTGTGTGGAATTATTGGCTTTATGTTTTTGTTAAGCCGCTGAAGAGTTACAACGGGTAACAAATGTCTCAGTGGGTATCAAGTGCTACAGTTATGATTTGCCATGTTTTATAAATCAAACACATGGCACAGTGTTAAGCTCTAAACCACTCT
>NW_027715338.1:0-326 GCF_054177405.1 Leptonychotes weddellii | reverse complement strand
CAGGATCATGACCTGAGCCGAAGGCAGTTGCTTAACCAACTGAGCCACCCAGGCGCCCGTTCATATTTCTTATTGTCAGATTTCCTATGTCCAGCCAATGTGAAGAGTATGCTGTGCTATTTATTTTAAAATTTAATTTGCATTTCCTTTTTTACTGGTATTACTGGTGTCGTGAAGAATCTTGCCCTCAACCTTTTTTCCCCCCCCTTTCAGTTGTATAGTCTGTCATTTACGTTTTAACTTACAGGTGTTCATAAATTCTTGATGCCAGTTCTTTCTTGAGTAAATACTTCTTAGTATCTATTTTTTGTCTCAGTCTGTGGCTT
>NW_027715337.1:0-326 GCF_054177405.1 Leptonychotes weddellii | reverse complement strand
CAAATGGACAACAGCCTTTTCCCTTTGAAACAGTGTGAGCTGATCGAATGTGGTTTATTCGCCCCAATTATGACTCGGTGCCTGAAAGGTGAGGGTGGGGGGTATTGATACTTGTTTAAAATTAAGACATTTGTTTATTCTGCTGCAGTAGAATACATCTCAAGAAGGACCAAAGGATGGTTTCCATGTCCAGTCGGCAGGTGGACCTCCTTAGAAAGACCTGCAGGAGAGTAGGAATCCACCTTACTGGCAGCAGTCTGAGGCCTTGAGCCTTTGTCTGGGCCCAAGCACCCCTCTTTTAGATGCCCCGCAGCTAAATCCTGCCT
>NW_027715336.1:0-326 GCF_054177405.1 Leptonychotes weddellii | reverse complement strand
TCTTCATACTTCTGATCTCATGGTTGCAAGATGGTTGCTCTACCCCTAATCTCACATCCACATTCCAGACAGGAAGAAGGAGAAAGAAAAGGAGGAACTAGCAGTACCTGTATCAGGAGAACAAAGGTTTCCCAAATCCCTGGCTGATTTCTATTTACTCAGTGGCCAGAATGGTGTCCTGTGGCCACCTCAGCAGCAAAACGGTATGGAAAGACAGATATTTTTAGGTAGCACATTGCTGATTTAAACAAAATTAGGATTCTCTTAGTAAAGAAGGGAAGAACGTATATTCAATAGGCATCAAGAAGCAGATGTGTTAAAAAGGC
>NW_027715335.1:0-5634 GCF_054177405.1 Leptonychotes weddellii | reverse complement strand
CACGTTCTGCATGGAGCACTGGGTGTTATACACAAACAATGAATCATGGAACACTTCATCTAAAACTAATGATGTAATGTATGGGGATTAACATAAGAATAAAAATAAATAAATAAATAAATAAATAAATAAATAAATGAAATCAGTGCTTTAGTCCCCGCTGCCCGAGGTGTTTATTTTGAAAGCAATGTAGGTAAGTGGATGTGGAGGGAGAGTAGGGAGGCTCCCACGGGTGGGAGTGTGAAGAGGATTGCCAGATCGAATACAGGAGGCCCAGTTAAAGCTGAATTTCAGATAAACGACAAATTTGTTTTTAGCACACATGGGTTCCAGATTGTACATGGACATAATAGAAAATTATGTATTGTTACCTGAAATTCAAATTTTACTGAGTGTTCTATATTTTTATGTGTGAAATCTGGCAACCCTAAGTGTGAAGCCAGGTCAAGGTGATATTCAGGCTTCACCTGGGGACATCTATAGATTCCTGAGTCCTTCAACAGCAGGGTAGGATATACCTCAGAAATCCTCAGGTCACTGCCCTTGTTGGGGGAAAGCGAAGCTCCAAGACAGGAATTAATAAATCCAAAACAGGCTGTTCTTGAGTTGCACAATATTGTGTTAACTAAACCCAACATGTTGGCACTGTGTCCTTGCTTTGCTGCAATAAACATTTGCATGCACGTTTTTATGTCGACATAAATGTTCAGATCTGCTGGGTGATGCCTGGCAGTATGATTGCTGAGTTGTATGTTAAGTCTGTGTTTAACTTTGTACAAAAGGGTCAAACTGTCTTCCAAAGTGGCTGCACCATTTTGCATCCCCATCAGCAATAAGAGAGAGTTCCTCTTGCTCCATATCCTAGCCAGCAATTGGTATCGTCTCTTGCTTGGATTGTAGCCATTCTAATAGGTGTGTAGTAGTGTCTCCTTGTTATCTTAACTTGCACTTCCCCAAGGACAAATGGTGTTGAGCATCTTTTTATATGCTTTTTGTTATCTGTGTATCTTCGGTGAAATGTCTGTTCAGATCTTTGGCCCATTTTTAAATTGGATTGTGTGTTTTCCTATTGCTGAGCTTTAAGAATTCTTGATGCCTTCTAGATACAAGTCCTTTATGAGATACATGGTTTAAAAATATTTTTCTCCTGGTCTGTGGCTTGTTTTTTCCCCTCATGCTTTCAACAGTGTATTTTGAAGAGCAAATGTTTTTAATTTTGATAAAGTACAATTCATCAATTTTTTTCATTGCCCAAATCATGGTCACATGGATTTTTTTGTATGTTTTCTTTCTAGAAGTTTTATTGTTTTGTATTTTGCATTTAGGTCTGTGACTTAACTTTTTGAGTTAATTTTGTGTAAAATATGAGGTAGGTATAGTGTCTTTTTTTTTTTTGCAAATAGACATCCAGCTATTCTAGGATCATTTATTGGAAAAAACGATTCTTTCTCCAGTGAATCGCCTTTGCACCTTTGTAAAAACTCAGTTGGCTGTATTTGTATGAGACTATTTCTGGGCTCTCTACTTGCCCCACTGATCTGTGTGCCCACGCCTTTGCCATTTCCTCACTGCTGGGATTACTTTAGCTTTACAGCTCAATATACTCCTGTAGTATATCTTTTTAAAAAATATTTATTTATTTATTTATTTGATGTAGTGTTCTATGATTCATTGTTTGCGTATAACACATATCTTTGACTTGAGGTAGTGTGAATATTTTTCAGGATGAGGGACCCACTTGAATGCACTCAAGAAGAAAAGGAGATTTGATTGAAAGGAACCAGGGACTTCTCAGATTGCTGCAGGCTAGCGGGTCACCTGCTCTCCCAAGAGTGGTACTGGGCTGAGTCAAGACCAGCCCTAATGGCCCAACATCCCTGCAGCCTCCCCCGTCTTTGTATCACTCTCCACTCTCTGCGGGCCTGTCTCAGCACCTCTGGCCCCAACGCCTCAGCCTACCCTCAACATGGACCGACCTCTCATAAACCTCGCAGACCTGTGTTTTTATCTAGTACACAGTTTTGTTTTGTTTCTTAAGTTGCCGATATTTTAAAATTGGGTGATTTCACAAAGAAGTTAAGAAATCGGCTTCTCCTGGAGAATGGGATCATGCTGGGCCTGAATCCCATGAGTAGGCTGGAGCTAAGTAGCAGTAGGTCCCTGAGATGAACTGGATCTCTAGTTGGCCACCTCCCCCAGCCCTACCCACCCCCCCTTGCTCATTTAGGGAACGGTCTGTCCCCTGCAGACCTGAGTGTACAATCTCTGGCCTCAGGCTCAGGGTTCCAGTCTGACAGAGAGATCCAAGCAGAGCAGCCCATTGAAATACCCTCCCCACAGTGACTGAGCAGTGGAGTGTGGCAGCCAGGTCTCTGCAGAACTTGTAATGCCCCAGATGCTGATATGCTTGAAAGCCATTGTGAAGGCCATGCCTCCCATCTTATCACTGGGCATGGTGGGGATCCTATCAGGCCCGTTCCTGGGAGGCGTAGGACTCCTTGGATGGCCATCTTTGGCTTGAGGACTCCTCAAAACAGCCTTGTTGAACTTTCCTTAGAACTGTATTGCAGTGTTAGGTGTTTCTACCCAAACTTCTTTTCTGGGTATAAATTTCGTACATATTGATCTTGTTTTGGCATCTGCTTCTCAGAGGACCAGGTTTTAACACAGGGGCGGGGCTCACTCGGCAGGTATGACAGAAGCAGATTCTTGGAGAAGGGGCTGTGGGTGTGGGGAAAGCAGAGACCTTGACCAACAGGCTCACTCCACCCTGTCATTTGCTGGTAAAGGATAGAATTGGATTGGACCACAAATCTCCCCAGTCCCATCCTGGCTTCTTTCTTCCCCCGTGTTGAAACCATTCTGAGTTGGAAAGGCTCAGAGAAACCACAGGGCCTGAAGTGGGGAGGTGGGAAGCACAGCCATCAAGCCTAAAGACCCAATTTGCCAACCAAATGCCCCAACTAACCATCTTTACCAAACTCCTGTGAGTACACGAGGTATCACAGACATTTGCTTGATTTTTCGGTCACGCAGCATCCCTCCCTCTCCTTTGGTACAGGGCCTGAGCTTCCGGGGTGCATGGTGTTGGGTGCTAGTCCAAATTTCACTGTCCTCGAGCCACGTTATTGGCTCAGGACAGGGCATGTGACCCAGTTCAGAGTCTATGGGATGCTCTGAGCCTTTGGCTGGGAAAACCCGGAGACTGATGCTTCTCTTTCTCACTCAGAGCAGACAGAGTTACCCACTTGACCCTAGAGGTTGGGAGCCTGGAGCTCCCAGACAGCTGAGAATGATGTAGATGCAGCAGAAGGCAGGGCTCAGAGAAGAGAAAGCAAGCCCAACTGTTGTTGTTGAAGCCACTTAATCAAGCCACACCTGAAAGCTGACCCACTCCTGAACTTTTCAGTATTAAGAGCCAATAAATTGTCTTTTAAATTAAGGCAGTTTGTAACATATTTGCAACTTAATAAATCCTAATTGACACAGGCATTTGATCATCCGCTAAGTGGATCATTTAGGACTCTCATCTTTCTTCTTCTGGTATTACTTATCATTTTATGGTTGGCTAACTTCTACACCAGGGAAAGGAGTAGGTTAAAAAAATAAAAATTTTGAAAAGGCAAGGAATATCCAGGCTCCTGGGGGCCAGCAGCTCTTGTTGAAGCCCTGAAGCTTATAGTGGGCATTTGAGGGTTTGCCTGCATAGCATCCTCTCCTATGTCTTCAGATTTTCTTTGGGAAGACACCTCATACCCGTAATCATTATGTTTGGAATGGAGTTGACCCATCCCCTCCTCTTGGGCTCTAGCTGTGGACAATGAAGCCCGCCGATCTAGGAAGAAAGAGGTATCTTCTTCCCAGAGTACATTGATGACTTGGAATGTTGGGACCCTCCATGTTTAAGGAAACTGCTTCAGAATAAAGCCAGTGCAGAAGAAAGCACAAAGAGGAGCAGAAAGACCTGTCCATGATGCTATATATTGAGCTCCTGGGTCTAGCCTTATCTGAAACTATCACTGAACTTTTCAGTTACACGAGGCAACAAAGCTCATTGTTTCTTTGTGTTTTTTTTTTTTTTTTTAAGATTTTATTTATTTATTGGAGAGAGAGAGAGAAAAAAAGAATGAGTGGGGGAGGGCCAGAGGGAGAAGCAGGCTCCCCGCTGTGCAAGGAGCCCGATGTGGGGCTCGATCCCAGGACCCTGGGATCATGACCTGAGCCGAAGGCAGATGCTTAACCGACTGAGCCACCCAGGCGCCCCTCATTCTTTCTTTCTTTCTTTCTTTTGGAAAATATAACATAAAATCTATGATTTTAGCTATCTTTAAGTGTACAATTGAGTGGCATTGAGTGCATTCACAATGTTGTATAACAACATTTAACTAATGTTGTGTCACCACTAGTTCCAGAACTCTTTTATTATTCCAAACAGAAACTGTAACCATTGAGCAATGACCCCCATCTCCCTTCCCCCCCTAGGCCTTGGTAACCTCTCATCTACTTTCTGTCTCCATGAACTTACCTGCTTTCGATATTTCATATAAGTGGAATAATACTATATTTGTACTTTTCATCTGGCTTAGTCCACTTATGTTTTCATAATTTCATATTTATTTTACATTATTTCATGTTTTCAAGATTCATCAGTGTTGCAGCATGTATTAGAACTTAATTCCTCATTATGATGATTAAATAATGTTCATATGCATATGTATACACACAGTATAAATATACACACCACATTTTGTTTATTTATCTGTTGATGGAAACTTGATTTTTTTTTCACCTTTTGTCTGCTTGAGTAATGCTGCTATGAACATAGATGTATTTGTTTGAGTATCTGTTCTCACTTCTTTGGGGTGTATGTCTAGGAGTGAAATTATTGGTTCATATGGTAACACTACATTTAACTTTTTTTTTTTTAAGATTTTATTTATTTATTTGACAGAGAGATAGCACAAGTAGGCAGAGGCAGGCAAAGGGAGAGGGAGAAGCAGACTCTCCACTGAGCAGGGAGCCCGACGTGGGGCTTGATCCCAGGACCCTGGCATCATGACCTGAGCCGAAGGCAGCCGCTTAATCGACTGAGCCACCCAGGTGCCCCTACATTTAACTTTTTGAGAAACTGCCAAGCTTTCCCATAGCAGCCATAACATTTTATATTCCCAGCAGCAATGACAGAATGTTCCAATTTCTCTACATCCTTGCCAAAACTTGTTATTTCCTCTTTCCTTCCTTTCTTTTTTCCCTTCCTCCTCCTTCATAGTATTCATCCTAGTGGCCTTGAAGTGGTATCTCATTGTGGTTTGGACTTGCATTTCCCTAATGGTTAGGGTCAGTGAGCGTCTTTTCATGTGTTTATTGGCCATTTGTACCATCTTTTTTGGAGAAATGTCTATTCAAGTCCTTTGCCAATTTTTGAATTGTTTTCTGTTGTTATTGTTGAGTTGTAGGAGATATATCTTTATCTCTCTCTATAAGCTTATATAGAGAGATAAATGTAGGTATAGGTAGATATTCTTTTTTTTTATTCTTATGTTAATCCCCATACATTACATCATTAGTTTTAGATGTAGTGTTCCATGATTCATTGTTTGTGCATAACACCCAGTGCTCCATGCAGAATGTGCC
>NW_027715334.1:0-14383 GCF_054177405.1 Leptonychotes weddellii | reverse complement strand
GCAAACAATGAATCATGGAACACTACATCAAAAACTAATGATGTAATGTATGGTGATTAACATAATAAAATTTTTAAAATGTAAAAAAATAATAAAGTAATTTTAAAAAATTTTAAATGAAAAAAATATATATATATATAACCTACTGAGACCAAATCATAAAGAAACAAAATCAGAACAAACCAATTGCTAGTAAAGAGATTGAATCAGTGATCAAAAACCTCCCAAAAAATCAAAAGTCCAGGACCAGATGGCTTCACTGGTAAATTCTACCAAACACTAAAGAATTGATACCAATCCTTCTCAAACTCTTACAAAAAAAACAGAGGACAAGGGAACACTTCCAAACTCATTTTATGAAGCCATAGTACCCTAAAAGCAAAACCAGACAAGAACACCACAAGGTAATTATAGGACAATATTCCTGATGAACATATAGATGCAACAACATATTAGCAAACCAAATTCAACAATACATTAAAAGGATTGCACACTGTGATCAAGTGGGATTTATTCCAGGGATGCAAGGATAGTTCAACATCTGCAAATCGATCTGATACAGCACACTAACAAAATGAAAGATAACAATCATATGATCATCTCAATACATGCAGAAGAAACATTTGAGAAAATTCAATCTCCATTTATGATAAAAACTCTCAACAAAGTAGGTACACAGAGAATGCATCTCATCATAATAAAGGCCATATGTGACAAGCCCACAGCTAATATCATACTCAATGGTGGAAAGCTGAAACTTTTCCTTCTAAGATCAGGAACAAGACAAGGATGTTCACTCTCACCACTTTTACTTACCAAAGTATTAAAAATCCTAGCCAGAACAATCAAGAAAAAGAAATAAAAGACATCCAAATCAGAAAAGGTGTAAAACTCACTATTTGCAGAAAACCCTAAATCCCCCACCAAAAAACAGTTAGAACAAAAAATCCAGTAAAGTTGCAAGTACAAAATCATATATGAAAATCTGTTCCATTTCTATACCCTAATAATGAACTATCAAAAAGAGAAATTAAGAAAACAATCCCATTTAAAATTGCATAAAAAAGTATACCTAGGAATAAATTTAACCAAGAAGGTGAAAAACCTGTATGCTGAAAACTATAAGACTTTGATGAAAGAAACTGAAGACACAAATCAATAAAAAGATATTCTGTACTCACAGACTAAAAGAATATTGTAGTATTGGGGCACCTGGGTGGCTCAGTTGGTTGAGCATCCAGCTTTTGATTTTAGCTCAAGCCATGATCTCAGAGTCATGGGATCAAGCCCCGTGTGAGACTCCATGCTAAGCGTGGAGCCTGCTTAGGATTCTCTCTCTCCCTCTCCCTCTGCCCCATTCATGCTCTCTATCCCTCAAAAAAATATATTAATATTATTTAATTAGTATTGGACTGATTAGTTCAATTAGTATGGACATACTACTCAAAGCAATCTACAGATTCAATGCAATTCCTATCAAAATTCTAATGGTATTTTTCACAGAAATAGAACAAACAATCCTAAAATTTGTGTAGAACACAAAAGGCCCCCAATAGCCAAGCAATCTTGAGAAAGAACAAAACTGGAGGCATCACACTTCCTGGTTTCAAACTATATTACAAAGCTATAGAAATCAAAATAGTATAGTAACAGACACACAGATTCATAAAACAAAACAGAGAGCCCAAGAATAAACCCACATATTTATATGGTCAATTAATTTATGACAAAGAAACTAAGAATATACAATGGGGAAAAGACAGTCTCTTCAATAAATGGTGTTTGAAAAACTGGACAGCCACATGAGAAAGAAAGCAACTGGACCACTATCTTACACCATACACAAGAATTAACTAAAAAGATCAAAGACTTAAACATAAGACCGGAATTCATATAACTCCTAGAAGAAAACATAAGCAGTAAGCTCCTTGATATCATTCTCGACAACAATTTTTTGGAATTAACACCAAAACCAAAGGCTACAAAAGCAAAAATAAATAAGTGAGATAACATCAAACTCAAAAGCTTCTGCAGAACAAAGGAAACCATTAAGAAAATGAAAAGGCAACCTACAAATGGCAGAAATTATTTGCAAAATCATATATCTGGTAAGGATATATAGATAAGGATATATTTGGATACATATCCAAAATATATAAAGAACTCACACATCTCAACACCATAAAAACAAACCAATTAAAAAATGGGCAGAGGATCTGAACATTTTTTCAAAGAAGATACACAGATGGCCAACAGATACATGAAAAAGTGCTCAATGTCACTCATCATCAGGGAAATGCAAATCAAAACTACAACAAGATATCAACTGACACCTACTAAAACTGCTATTATCAAAAAGATAAGAAATATAAAGTTTTAGTGAGAATGTGGAGGAAAAAGGAACCCTTGTGCATTGCTGAGGAGAATGTAAATTGGTACAGCCACTGTGGAAAACAGTATGGAGGTTCCCCAAAAAGTAAAAATACAAATACCATACAATCAAGCAATTGCACTTCTAGGTATTTCTGCAAAGGAAACAAAAACTTTAACTCAGAAAGATATCTGTGGGGCACCTGGGTGGCTCAGTCGTTAAGCGTCTGCCTTCGGCTCAGGTCATGATCCCAGAGTCCTGGGATCGAGCCCCGCATCGGGCTCCCTGCTCAGCGGGAAGCCTGCTTCTCCCTCTCCCGCTGCCCCCACTTTGTTCCCTCTCTCGCTGTGTCTCTCTCTGTCAAATAAATAAATAAAATCTCTAAAAAAAAAAGGAAAGATATCTGCACCTCCATGTTCATAGCAGCATTATTTATAATAGCCAAGATATGGAAACAACCCAAGTGTCCAGTGACAGATTAATGGATAAAAGAAAATGTGGTGTATATATATACAATAAAATTTATTCAACCATAAAAAAAAGGAGGAAATTTGCCATTTGCAACAACATGGATGGACTTTAAGGGCATTATGCTAAGTGAAAGAAGTCAGATAAAGAAAGACAAATACCGTATACTTTCACTTATATGTGGAATCTTAAAAAAAAAGGAACTCACAGATACTGAGAACAGGTTGGTAGTGGCCAGAGGCAGAGAGGTTGAGGGTGGGCAAAACAGGTGAAAGGAGTCAAGATACAACCTTCCAGTTATAAAATAAATAAGTCCTGGAGATGTAATGTACAGCATGGCAACTACAGTTAGTAATATTGTACTGTATATTGAAAGTTGCTAAGAAAGTAAATCTTAAAAGTTCTCATCACAAGAAAAAGAAATTGGTAACTGTATGTGGTAATGGATGATATTAACTAGGCTGGACTTACTGTGGTGATCATTTCACAATATACATAAATGTCAAATTATTATGTTGTATACCTGAGATGTAATGCTATATGTCAATTATATCTCAATAAAGATAGAAATTTTTAATTTTTTTTTGTTAAGAAAATAACTTTCTCAAAGGAAGGAATACCACATTCAAAGTGTTGCCTTATATATTGGGCGAGTTTCAATTCTAAACATCAAGCACAAACATCTTTGTGCTTCTCTTCAGTGCACCATCTTCCCAAGCTTAAAGTAGGCCTAAGATTTTTCTTTTTTTTTTCTTTAAAGATTTAATTTATTTATTTGAGAGAGAGAGAGCACACACAAGGGGGGTGGGAGGAGCAGAGGAAGAGAGACAAGCAGACTGCACTGAGCGCAGAGCCTGACACAGGGCTGGATCTCACGACCCTGAGATCATGACCTGAGCCACAATCAAGAGTTGGAAGCTTAACCAACTGAGTCACCCAGGTGCCCCAGGCCTAAGATTTTTCTATTCTTTGTCAGATTCTTGAGGATGTAAAAAAAATCACTTTTAGATATCAGTGGAGTAAATTTTAAATAAAGTAGTACTGCTTTTATCTTTACTGCCTTTTTGCTGAACACTCATAAGAGAGTTTAATTCTTTGGTGCTCAGGACCACACTTCATGTTCTATAATTAAAGGACACACTATATTTGTAAACTAACTGGGGCATGGCATTCAATCCAGATTTGCAGCAAATCTTCACCCATATTGCAAACCAGATGGAGAATTTAACTATTTTATAGCAACTAGCAGCTGTCTTCTTTTGGTGTTTATATGCCTAGAGTCAAAATCCATAGCCTGCTGTATGTCCCTAGTGAAGTAAGAGGCTTAGAAATGAGATTTTTCTAAGTTTTCCTCTGTTTCCCTTCTAAAATATTTTTAAAACATTAACCAGCTTGATAGTACCCCAAATAAGCCAACAGAAGGAAATCCCTTCCAAATGTAGCCTTGCATCTATGCAGGACATACCTTCATTTTACCACATGGTATATCCACAAACGTTTTTCTATATAGTCTGTACACAAACTGGGAATAAAGATCAATGAACTGCCCTCCTATATAACTTACTGCTCAATAGAAGGCCATCATAGGAGATTTGGCAACTAACCCTTACTGGCCAGAAAAACCTACATATGGTTCATCTCTTTCTGGTACACACTAAATCAGAGCCTTAAAGAGAAATAGGTAGGAAGTTCAATTTAATGCTCTCATTACACAAGACAAATGGTAAAACAGATGGTAGAATATAAAGCAATTCCAGCTCTTTATCACTTTGGTTCTTACAGATTTAAACATTTAGACCACAGTGATTTTTAAATATATCCATGAAAAAGCAGAAAAAACAGAAAAGGCATGCATATTTTTCTGGAATGCAAGCCACAGTCATGGAGATGGAATTCATCTGGGCCTCAATAAAATGAGAGTGTGTGAAGATGAGCTTTTAATACAAAATTAACATATGACCCAAAGCTCTCTGGTGCTTTCTGGTACTCAAATGGAAACTCTTAGAAAGTTGTTGTTTTGGTTTTTTTCTTTAAGGCTGATTGAACTCTCAGCTGGATGGCAATCTTCAATTCATGTCATATACTTGACCAATTGTTTTAATGCTCATTTTGATAGTAACGGCCAAGAGCAGCTGTAGATTTAACAGACTGTGAAACCCTCAGATTCAATTTCACTGTGAAACTTCACTGTGAAATGTAGTCAGGGATCCGTGTGCAGAAAGACATTAACCAGTATGACTCCAGTCTCAGCCTAAAGACTCAACAAGGGTAGAGAGGCCAATGGAGAGGAAGGAGAGAATGAGTGGGAGAAGGCAGGGAAGCAAACACTTGGATCTTGGGTGCCCTAAATCATTACTGTGAATGAGCCTGATAACATATTCATGCAGCATAATATAAACACAAACCTTACCAGGCTGGCATTCCTACACAGTTCTTGTTGCAACGTAATTAACGTGATAGTAAATCATGTCTTTCTTTAAGCAAGAGCAACATCAAGTCATTACAAAAGTGGACGGATTTCAAATAAAATGGAAAATTATGCCACAGTCTTAAGGACCTGAAAAGTCTGACATAATAGCAATGGCAAATTGAAGCCCTATGTCCCAAGACTATCGGTTGCAAGGGGCTCCTCTGCAGTGGCTTCAATCCATACAGAACAGCATTCCCTCAAAAGACTACACTGGACAAGAATGTTCAGCCTTTCTGACACCATGCTGCCCAACTCTACTGTCTCAGAAAGGATTAAGGATTCTGAGAGAAAGAAATTTATAGGCAGTTGGAATGTTCTCCCTACAGAGTGCTAGAAGAAATCAGAGATTAGGAAATCCTGAAGGAAATAAAGGTTTAGTTTTTATTACAAACTTAAGAACAAACTAAGGTGAATTATGGAGTAGGAAAAGCTTATATTCTGGGCCCTGATGCTTTTGTTTCCTTTTAACAGAGCAAAACAGAGAGGCTCTTGGGTATGGAAAAAAGCGCTATGTATATTTTATTTATTTATTTATTTTTAAAAAAGCGCTATGTATATTTTATTTATTTATTTATTCATTCATTCATTCATTCATTCATTCATGAGAGAGCACAAGCAGGGGGAACAGCAGGCAGAGAGAGAGAAGCAGGCTCCCTACTGAGCAAGAAGCCCGATGCAGGACTCGATCCTAGGACCCTGGGATCATGACCTGAGTCAAAGGCGGATGCTTACCAACTGAGCCACCCAGGTGTCCCTATAAAGTGCTGTATTTAGAGACAGATACACTTAACTCTGACACTTCATTTACCCAGTTACTTAATCTCCTCACTATGTTACTAAGTTATATTTCAAAAAAAGGCAAACTTCATTCATTCTGACCTTGACCTCTAACAATGCCATCTTGGACACTGAAGTCCAAGAGATATCTCTACTCTTGCATTAGCTGTGGGGTGTGGGATGAGTCCACGTGTGCATGCCCAAAACAAAGACATGTTTTTCAAGAGGACGGAGCAATATGGCAATATGGGAACAGATGTGAAAAGTAAACACTATATCCTATAGTAAAATTTAAAGAAATTTGGAGCTTGGGGGCACCTGGGTGGCTCAGATGCTTAAGCCTCTGCCTTCGGCTCAGGTCATGATCCTGGGGTCCTGGGATCGCGCCCCGCATCGGGCTCCCTGCTCCGCGGGAAGCCTGCTTCTCCCCCTCCTTCCTGCTCGAGCTCTCTCTATCTCTGTCTCTCTCAAATAAATAAATAAAATATTTAAAAAAAAAAAAAGAAATTTGGAGCTTGTATAAGACACATTTAGGAAGGGCAAAGCTAAGGGCTCCAAACTAGAAGTGAGTCACCTTCCATCCCAGAGAACCTTACCTCACCCTACTGCCTAGTCAATCTCAATCCAAAGGGTTCCCAGCAAGGTGTCAATTCTCCTCCTTTAAGTATCAGTAAAGTCTTTAAGGTGTTCTTCCCTTGGTGTTCACCTACATGTAGTCAAAGTTCTTGAACTTAATAGATCACTCATGAAGTCTAAAAAGCGATTACATACATCTCAAAGGAATCAATCTCTAATCATTAAATTTCAGAAAAGATCATAAAGCCTTGGGAGTTGTGGGACTGGGGTGCCCATGTATTCAGAATTCACCTCTCATATCCTACCCCATGGATAATTATATTCTTTTTCTAATCATAAACAGATTGAAAATCTTGCCTGAAAATCTTCAAAGAAATCTTTACCTAGGCAGCTATTTTTTCATTCACTTAGATCAAGTTTGCCTAAATCATAAATTATTTTCTGTTTGCAAAAAGCCTAACACAGTGCCTTGCACATACTTATGTGATTGGTAAAAAAAAAAAAAAAAAAATTCATTAAGTTTTAGCCATAAGCTTTTCAGGCCAATTGAAGAAAATAATTTCTACTTCTAACCAATGAACTAAGGAGTGTGGCATTAGGGATGCAACCTTGAGCTTCTACAGAGCTCTGCCAAGTTTTGTGAAAGAGTTATTTTCCAGAAAGGTAGAATCAGTAGTTCAATCACTACCATTATACTTCTTTTTTTTTAAGATTTTATTTATTTGAGAGAGAGTGTGCGCACAAGTGGGGTGAGGGGCAGAGAAGCAAGCTCTCCGTTGAGCAGAGAGCCCAATGAGGGGCTCGATCCCAGGACTCCGAGATCATGATCTGAGCCAAAGACAGATGCTTAACCGACTAAGCTACCCAGGCGCCCCAATACCATTATAATTTTTGGAGTGCTGCTCCACAGAACAGGAAGCAGTCTCAAAGCACAAAGGCAGTGGTTCTACTGTAGTTTAAAATGAGGCTTTGACCTTGGAGCAGTGTTCAAATCTCAACTCTCACTTTCTGATTGTATGACCTTGGTCAGCTTATCTAACTTTGCTAAACATCAGCTCCTCTATCTGTAAAACAGAACTAATACACACCCATTTTTATGTGCACACTAAGCTTTTCCTTGTTTACCACACACAAACTTTCAGAATCTCCTATTATAATCCCCTATGGCCATTATGGACTATATCTCATTGAAACACATACCCAGGAGCATACAAAATGAAGCCACAATAGACTAAGCTGGGAAATTAACCCAAGGAATCACTGCACAATATTCTAACAGCAATTCTTACAATGGGAGTTATATAATTAGAAATGACAGTTGAATTAAAATTCAAGATTAATTTTTTTTTAAAAGATTGTTTATTTATTTGACAGAGACACAGTGAGAGAGGGAACACAAGCAGGGGGAGTGGGAGAGGGAGAAGCAGGCTTCCCGCGGAGCAGGGAGCCCGATGTGGGGCTCAGTCCCAGGACCCTGGAATCATGACCCAAGCCGAAGGCAGATGCTTAACGACTGAGCCACCCAGGCGCCACCTCAAGATTAATTTTTTCAAGGCTCAAATCTAAACTTTTTGACTCGATAATGGACTACAGATAACTTCAAACTTCCTATTAACTAGAAAAGGTGGTGTATCATTGCCAAGGCTTCACGTGCATCTGGTCAGACAGAACAATTCATCTCTAAACAGAAAATGGCCACCTGGCCCTCCAAGGTAAACCCAAATAAGCCTGGACTTTTTCTTGACCTAGGTTTGGCAATATGGAATCATGGCTTTGAAAAATTCTACAAAGTCTTATGCTCTTAGTCTTTGTACACATTGCAGCTGCCAAGTATAAACTGTCCAGTGCTGCTGGGTAGCCACTGTCAAATCAGATGTCCCAACAAAAGAGATAGGGCCAGACCCGAGTCCAACTCCAAACTGGTATTTCTGAGATGAAGGTGTAATCTAGAAATCACAACAGTGGTGGTGATCAGGAGTGACTGCGTTGTGGCCACCCCTCCAGCCTGGCCAGAAGATAGCTAAAGGGAGTGTGTGGAGGCTGAAAGCCCAAACGACCACCCCCATCAGTTATGCCATTACAACTACAGAATGCCTTGCAATTTGAGTAACACTTCCTTTTCTCCCAAATCTCACCTTCCTTGCATCTACCTTCACCTCAAGTAATAAAGCAATCCAACAACCTGCCCAAGCTCCTGACATCTCATCCTAAGCTTATCTGAGCCCAAATTTTAAGTAATAAAAACCATGCACTAATGAGAACTCACTGCAGAATGATCTGTGTTTATCTATGTAGGGTAAAGTGTGAGCTGATTAGCCTGCAGCCCAGTATGAAATATTGGGGCTTCCTAAACTCTGCATTTCCAAAGCTTAGAGTTCCTCAGCTGGAACACGACCCCACTGCATGCACAATATCCACATAGGCTGCTCCACATCACCCCTGTGGGACTTGGGAGGGCAAGAATTGTGTGAACATGAAGCTCACATTGTTTGTTGTGCCATGATTAATAAAGTCCTTTGTCTTTGACCCAGGAATCTCCTGTACTTTTCCAGCATCTATGAAACTGTGGCAAACTAACTTGTTAGCTGGCAAATAGGTCAAAATCTCAGGTCCTTTGCATTCCTTGTGATATATGTTGCTTTCCCATTTGTCATGTCTTCCAGAAAAAGGAAGAGAGTTAAACAAAAGCTGGAATACTGTCAGTTTTAGAAATTACAAACCCTTTGGATAGAATGCAAAAGCAAATACAGTCATGAAAAAAAGTGGTATATAGTTTATATTGGGGTGCACTGGCCAGATTCCCCCAGTGCAGCACCAACACAGTCATTTTCCAAGTTGCCAGGACTCTTGCCTCTATCACTTTCTAGGAATTGCCCTCGGCAGAAGGAATCTGCCTCACCCAAAGTTGCCCCCTCCCCAGGGGTAGCCTGCATTCAATGACAGGGTACCAAGGCTTGAGCCTTTGCCTCAATTCAAAACAAAATCAAATGGTCACTCTAAATCCATGGCTACCCACTGGATTACCAAGGCCACCATTAAAACTCTCTCATACAAAACATAAAAAGAACTTACACAATTCAACATCAAAAAAACCAAATAATCCAATTAAAAAATGGGCAGAAGACATGAACAGACATTTCTCCGAGGAAGACATACAGATGGCCAACAGACACATGAAAAGATGCTCAAGATCACTCATCGCCAGGGAAATGCAAATCAAAACCACAATGAGCTATCACCTCACACCTGTCAGAATGGCTAAAATCAAAACTTCAAACAAGTGTTGGTGAGGCTGTGGAGAAAAGGAAGTCTCATGCACGGTTGATGGGAATGCAAACTGGTGCAGCCACTGTGGAAAACAGTATGAAGGTTCCTCAAGAACTTAAAATTAGAACTACCCTACAATCCAGGAATCACACTACAGGGTATTTACCAAAAGAATATGAAAACACTAATTCAAAAGGATATATGCACCCCTATGTTTATTACAACATTATTCACAATAACCAAACTATGGAAGCAGCCCAAGTCTCCATCGATAGATGAATGGATAAAGAAGATGTGGTATACACACACACAATGGAATATTATTCAGCCATACAAAAGAAAGAAATCTTGCCATTTGCAACAACATGGATGGATGAAGAGAGTATTATTTTAAGCTAAGTAAGACAGAGGAAGACAAATACCATATGATTTCACTCATATGTGGAATTTAAGAAACAAAACAAAGGGGAGAAAAAGAGACAAACCAAAACAGATTCTTAACTGTAGAGAACAAATTGATGGTTACCAGAGGGGAGGTGGGTGGGGGGATGGGTGAAAAGGTGAAGGGGATTAAGGAGTACACTTATCTCAATGACCGCTGAGTAATATATGGAACTGTTGAATCACTCTATTGTATATCTGAAACTAATATAACACTGTATGTTAACTATACTGGAAGTAAAATTTAATAACGAATAAACGAACGAACGAACGAAAGAAAGGAAAGAAGAAAGAAAAGTAGGAAAGAAGGAAAGCAAAGAAAAAGAAAAGAAAGAAAGAAAAGGAAAGAAGGAAGGAAGGAAGAAAAAGGAAAAGAAAAGAAGGAAGGGAGAAAGGGAGGGAGGGAAGAAAGATGGAAAGAAGGAAGGGAGAGAAAGAAGGAAGGGAGAGAAAGAGGGAGGGAGGGGGAGAGAGGGTGGGTGGGAGGGAGAAAGAAAGAAAGAAAACTAGATAATAAACCTCTGCTTTCACATTTTAAAAAATATATATTAAAAAAAGTAATATAAAAAATTTTTTAAAAACTATCATAGTTGAACTCCTCTCTCTGCCCTATCCTACTTCTTCACTTCCCTACAGGCAATTACGAGAAAATCATCCAACAATCCCCCTGCATGGAAATCTCAAGAGTCTCAGAGTTTGTGCTCAGGAACCTGACCTCAGCTGGGGAAAGTCTTTGCTTCTGTATATCCACAGGACTGTCACCAGCACTTCGCGATGGAGCCTAGACCTGAGTCCTCTGCTATTTAAAACTTCCTCACTGCACTCCTGCATATGCTCAAATTTCAGTCTAATCCATTAATGGTCATTCACCATTAGGAATTTTTTATTTAAGTCACTAACAGGCATATAAACAGTTACTTGAGATAAGTCTCTTGAAAGACTTCCTGGAGGGAGATGGAACATCACAGGATTTCAACTCAAGGCAAATTAAGTAAAGATTTGCATGAGTTTAAATTTCCTGTGTGCTTTTTCTAAAATGATGGTCTGCTTCTAAGAGAACAGACTAAAAGCTATCGGGGTACTAGCATCAGCAAAAAAGGAGAGAAGGAAAGAATTGAGCGATTCTAACCAACACAGCCAGAATAAGCAGCCAATATAGTTAGACCTTCCTTTCATTTTTGTTTTCTCTTATACTGAAGGATATCTTTTTTTTAAACAGAAACAGAGTTCCTTTGCCTGAAAGATTTGAATGCTGGGACTCTGGCCACTTCAGCTAAAATCGTTAATTACCTGGGTATTTTTTTTTCTAATTCCAAAATGCTACATATCGGACCCAAAAGGCATTTTGAAAGGAGTATACAAAACAGTTGTTTGTCAATGTTCATTTCCTGAAGGATTTTGCTTTAATACAACAGGAACTGGGTTTCTACCTTTCTACTAACAGCTAACAGAGCTGGAAAATCAAAAGGCACTAGGGTAGTTATTTTCCCTAAAAAAACAAAAGTAAAAGCACCAACTCTTCAGCCTCTGAGCAAAAAAAAAAAAAACTGCTTACTATCAGAAACAAAAGTTCACCCAAAGGTAAATCAGAGTCAACTGCCGGTCTTTTCAGGCAGAAGAAAGAACAAATGCATCAGTCACTGGCCTCGTTACAACACAGTGTTTATAAAACATTCAATGCAGCGTTTTCTTGCCAATTAAAAGTGAGTGTAGGATTTACCTTTCAGTTTTAATATCTTCGCCTGACTTTTATACTAGTAACATGAGCCAAAGGGATTAAGGAAACTATTGAATACATATTTTGGCAAAACTATCTTCACTGGAAATTACCTTCAGGGTAAAAGGAAACCATACTAGAGCCCTGAAAGTTAAGGACAGACTGAATTTCCTTTAGATATAATTGGTACAACTTGAAATTTATTGGTATTTCTAATGTAAAAGCCTGATTATCTGGCCATCCCAGAGATTCTGTGAGCTACCTAATACCCTTTAATAAAGCCCTTTCTGTTATAACTAGCAAGAGAGGATTCAAACTAAGAACCGTAAGCCACAAAGCAACTGCTGCCAAAGAGTTTGCAGTCCACAGAGCCAGAGCCTCAAAAAAAAAAAAAAAACAAGAGTCTTCGGTTTTCTTCCTGGGTTGGGTTTGAAGGCAGTGAAGATATCACGACTTTTAAAGAACTGGCTGTTCACTTTACATAGGGCTGAAGTGGCACGTATGTGATCACCTGCAGTAACCTGGAATGCAGCACCTATCGCTGGCAACACGGCACTCTCCATGCTTCCTCACTGAAGAGCTTAAAGAAAGAAAATGCCAAACTCAAAATTTAAATTTCTTGGCTTCGGGCATAATTACCAAATAGAGTTTCTATGACTACCATAAAAAAGAGTCTCCTATATCTTGCAGTTGCTTGGCGGAGATCACTTGGAAGTCAGACACAGAGTGTGAACTTAAGTTGCACAATTGCAAGGTCGGTTGATTTCGCAGCCCTTCTCTGAAGTACTAGTTAGGGAATGGAATGAGAAAGAGTAAGGCCCTAAGAGCCAGAATGGAGTCCACTGGTATCTCCAAATCTTCAAAAACACTAATCCTCCAGGGGCATCTGGGTGGCTCAGTCGGTTAAGCTTCTGACTTCGGCTCAGGTCATGATCTCAGGGTCCACTCAATGGGGAGCCTGCTTCTCCCTCCCTCTGCCCCTCTCCCCACTGGTATTCTCTCTCAAAAAGTAAATAAAATCTTAAAAAACAAAAACAAAAAAACACACACACACTAATCCTCCCTTGCCAGATGAAGTAGCTCTCTCTTCCCATAAGTCCGTTCCTGACTTAATACAGAAGGCTTGATTGTAAATGACTCACCTAACATAGTTCCTTCACAAGGAGTGCCAATTTTCCCCATGTCCCGTTCTTTACAGGACTTCTATAACTAAAAGTAGAGATACATTCCACCACACCCTTTAAGGTAAATTACAAAGTCAAACCATGAATCTACAACAAGAAAAATTACAAGTGGTTAACTTCTATTACCAGAAATCTGGAGAATAAATATGAAAATGAATTGAGGATGTTAGAGGGAAAAGAACATAACTTTAGATTTACTAAGGTTATGAATATGGAAATAAATGCCAAAAATTCAGGACCCAATGTACTAGTTCTACGTAACCCCAGTTGCTTCCAACTGTTTTCTTGGTTGCTTAGCTCAAATGTGGACTTAAGGGTGGCCTATGCTAAGGAGGCTGAGATATCAGATTATATAATGTAGTAGAAAAAAAAAATACAAAGAGCCAGAGAGACAGGAATAATAAACTAAAATTATTATATACATTTATTTATCTATCCCAAATTATGTTTCCCAAGAAGGCCCAAGGTCTTTACCACAGCACTGAGAAATATTTAAATGTTGAGGTCTTTGAAAAGCACTTTAATGGTTGAACCCTGTGAATCAAGATAAGTGGGAAATCCACCTTTGGAACAGGTCCCATTATTTTAATAAAGATGAGAGGATCCCAGAGTGGAAGAGGCCAACAGAGTCACCTAATAACAAGAGACAGGACTGGCTCCTGGCTCACTAATCATTATAAGCAGTAACGTAGAGCAGACAAGAATTTAATTTGCTTAATAGAGTTTACTCCAAAAACTATTTTATTAATGAAAGGTCCTCAATGTCTGTATAAGTCTGATTAAAATGTGTATATTAGTGCAACCAAAGTCAAAATACCAACAGGGTGAAAATAGCTATGGGATTAGAACACCAAAATCACTGTGAAGGAGTCAATTGTCCAGAACATGAGACACAGCAAAAGTGACCATTTCCCCAAGGAAGGGCAATGCCAAGCTGACTTGCTATGTCTACTGACCCAAAACTGGATTAGGGCCATGTCAAGCATTTTTTTTTTATTTATTTTTTTTTATTCTTATGTTAATCCCCATACATTACATCATTAGTTTTAGATGAAGTGTTCCATGATTCATTGTTTGTGCATAACACCCAGTGCTCCATGCAGAATGTGCCC
>NW_027715333.1:0-326 GCF_054177405.1 Leptonychotes weddellii | reverse complement strand
CTTTGGATTCCTTGGGAATTCTTTCTGACTAAGCAGAATTTTCAGTTGAGAGAAGTGTTTGTTGTGCTCGGGTCCTCCGAGGAGCAGATGGGCGTCGGCCGCAGCTGCAGGTGTTCTGAACACCAGCGCTGGGCTCTCGAGTTGGAACCTCTTGCAGAACTTGGAGCTTTACTCTCCCGGGTCCTCCAGCAGGTGCGTCGTTACGGGAGCGGGAGAACTGTTCTTTCTCATCGCCCGTAGGAAACTCCTTTCGCCATCATGCTTACTGTTCTGTTGCATGTTTTATGAGTAATCAGCAAAGGAGTTTTGGAGACTTTGTCCCTCTT
>NW_027715332.1:0-326 GCF_054177405.1 Leptonychotes weddellii | reverse complement strand
TTACTTTTGGAAAGCCTCATAGGAAAGGATAAAGAACCACAGGAAGGCAGACTACATTCATTCCCTCTGAGAAATGCCTCCTTGATCTGAACAAACTGTGCTTTCTTTGGGCCTCCTCTTTCTGAAATACAAAGGAAAGGAGAGAACACAAGAAAAATAAAACAATGCTATCTTCAAGTATTTATAAGGGCCCATTTGACGGGGGGGAGGGGCAGGCAGAGGGAGAAGCAGACTCCCCGCTGAGCAGGGGGCCCATTGTGGGATTCAATCCCAGAACCCTAGGATCATAACCTGAGCCAAAGGCAGACACTTAACTCACTGAGCCA
>NW_027715331.1:0-326 GCF_054177405.1 Leptonychotes weddellii | reverse complement strand
TCCTTGTACTTGGTATTCCAATGAGCAGTGCATTACCATGTTGTCTGCATTGTATCCGTGTGTTGATGAGGATTTGAGAATGGAAAATGTTGGCAATGCCTCCACATATTGTACACTGGAACATCCAAATGATAAAATTTTATTTCTGACAACAAAATAGGAAGTATCCTCCTGTGATTCTTAGTTTAAACCAGGGGAGGGGGCCCTCTCTTGGTACTGGTAATGAGTACCATAGTCCTTCCTAGGAAACATTATCAGATTCTATTGGGAACTTGGTCTTTGTTGTTGTGTAAGAATCAGGAGTCGACAAATTATTTGTCTCCTTT
>NW_027715330.1:0-326 GCF_054177405.1 Leptonychotes weddellii | reverse complement strand
GAGGCGATCGGACACGGGGAGACGGCAGGGCAGGCGCTGGGACACGGGGAGAGGGCAGGTGAGACACTGGGACGCGGGGAGAGGGCAGGGGAGAGGCTCGGACATGGGGAGAGGGCAGGGCAGCTCCGTGTGTGCAGCTGTTCAGGTCTGCCCGCGGCTGAAGGGCCACCGTTCCTATGGCGTCAGAAGAGGCTCCGAGGAGAGCTGGCGCTCGTCCCAGTAAGTCCCAGTAAGGCCAAGGAGCATCTCATTGTCTCCACAGCAGGAAAGGTGGGCAGCCCCTCCCCTCCCCTGGCAGCCTGGGCCCTTCGGCTCCGTGTGTGTGT
>NW_027715329.1:0-326 GCF_054177405.1 Leptonychotes weddellii | reverse complement strand
TTTTTTTTTTCCTTTTCTCCAGAAAGTATTATGCTTTATTCCCCCTTGATAACCAGGGAACACAGCTGGATTATTTTTAGAGGATTCAGGATGTCACTATCCCTCAAGGTGATCATTATAAATACATATTTTCATTGTAAAATAACACAGAGAAAATTGGGATACCCGTGGCGACCACAGTACCACATCCTGGCATTTTAAAAGACTTTGATATCTATTTGACTTTTAGAGAAAGGAGATAACATCAAAACAATTACAACCAAAAAATTCAGCTATTTAGGTGTCTAATAAGTAGGATCTTGCTGTTTTTTGTTTCTGTTTTTTTT
>NW_027715328.1:0-326 GCF_054177405.1 Leptonychotes weddellii | reverse complement strand
GCACAATTTACCTATCAATAGAATTATGCTTAAAAATCCCTTAAATCATCCATAAGTGAAAAATAAACACTGCTAATATCATATATATACTATGACATCAAGTTAAATTAGTATTTATTAGTTATATCCTTTTCTCCAGTAGTGTGCTAGATGGTGGAGCTGGGAAATTAAAAAAAATACATAGTCGTTTCCCTTGGGAAACAAAGAAGATGGATTCCTATAAATTAAAGTGCATTTTATGGTATTTTCTTATGTATTCCATCACCAAATTACAACTACGGAGCTATACCATGGAGTTGTACTATACTATAGAACACCACCTCATG
>NW_027715327.1:0-326 GCF_054177405.1 Leptonychotes weddellii | reverse complement strand
AGTTTTTAGACCTGACCTGGGTTTTTGAAGAAATTGTGATCAATGTCTACAAGGTAAAGGTGATAGAAAAACTATCTAGCATATATCTACTTAAAAATGCATAAATCTCTAGAATGTAATTATAATGTATAAAATTAATCTTTACAATCATTACTAAAAATTACTATTTAAGCCACCTACTATTTGTTCCTCTCCTTCATCTCTTAGCTAGTACCATACTTATTCTTATCAGTACCATACTTATTCTTAACAATTTTTATTCTCCAAGCACATGAAAACACAGGCACTTGTCAAATATGCTTTGAGTATTCCCCTATTTCTGGATT
>NW_027715326.1:0-326 GCF_054177405.1 Leptonychotes weddellii | reverse complement strand
TTTTTTTTTTTTTTCCTCTCATTTAATTCCCAGGCATTTATTGAGCATCTGCTACAGATATATGGTTTAGACACTAGGGGAACAAAAATCACAACCCATGTTTGAAGGGCCCTGAGGCTCATGGAAAGTAGACAGAGAAACAGAATATCCAGATGGACGTGGAGGCAAGGGTGTTCAGCGGGAGCAGGGGATCTGTGGTCTAGAAAGGATTTTGTAAGAATTCCCACTGGGACAGTGGCTCAGGGGGACCAGTGACAGAGCCCTGGCAAGTGGGACGTCACGCACAAAGGGAGGGTAGTAACACACAGGAGCGCCTCCAGATGGGC
>NW_027715325.1:0-326 GCF_054177405.1 Leptonychotes weddellii | reverse complement strand
TGAAGGAAAATGCCCAATGAAGTAAAGTAAGGAGAGAGGAGGAGACAGTGCAAGTGAGAAGCTGCAGCATGCGATGTGGTCCCTCCTGTGTGTGGATTATTTGCGGAAATGCTCAGGATGCTGGCCGCTCCCCCAGGTTTGCGCATGGAATGCTAGGGGAATAATCCCGAGCTGGCAGAAACAATATAGACCACACCAATGAAGCACTGTTAGTGCCCGTGTAAATTGCAGAGTGTTGTTGTTTGAAAGGAAGTGCAGTAACCAAGTGGGATATATCCAATGTTTAAACACATTCCATTTCAGGGGCACCTGGGTGGACTCAGTGC
>NW_027715324.1:0-326 GCF_054177405.1 Leptonychotes weddellii | reverse complement strand
GTCCCGCATCGGGCTCCCTGCTCGGCAGGGAGTCTGCTTCTCCCTCTGACCCTCCCCCTTCTCATGTGCTCTCTCTCATTCTCTCTCTCTCAAATAAATAAATAAAATCTTAAAAAAAAAAAAAGATAAATCTAGGGGCGCCTGGGTGGCTCAGTGGTTGGGCGTCTGCCTTCGGCTCAGGTCATGATTCCAGGGTCCTGGGATCTCCCTCTTCTCCCTCTCCCTCTGCCCCTTCCTCCCCACCCCCGACTCGTGAGCCTGCTCTCTCTCAAATAAATAAATAAAATCTTTTTTTTTTTTTTTTTTTAGATTTTATTTATTTATTT
>NW_027715323.1:0-5634 GCF_054177405.1 Leptonychotes weddellii | reverse complement strand
CTCCCTACTTGCACACCTGAGGCTGGGAGACAGTGGGGGGCACGGCCATCTACCGAGAACAGAGAACTGCGGCCGGTAACTCTCGGCCCGTCCAAAACACCATTCACCTGTCAGGGGGTAAATGCGTGTTTACAAACATGGCCCCACCAGAGGGACATACCTGAGACTTGACTCCAAGAGTACACGAAGTCGAGGATGCATGAAGCAGAGAAGAAGAGGAAACGGAGGTGAACAGGATATGGAGATGCACGCACACACACGCACGCGCAGGCCAGGATATGTGCAATATTAGTGCTAAATAAAAACTCCCAGGAAAGGTCTATTCTACAAATAAAATACTAGTGATGGTTTAAAACTAAACTAACTGCTCACAAAGTACAATCGGGGGAAGAAAGGGGCATTGGGAATTGTGGGCCTGAGGGCCGATGAGGAGGAGAAGCTAGCATGTTCCAGAAGCCGCTCTCAGAGGGCAGGTAGCAGGAGGAAGGGGGAGCTCATGGTGTTGTGGACTCTTACTTTTCAATATGGGGATTTGTGTCTGACGATCAGCTAAGGAAGGAGAGAGAACCACTTATTAAATGGAAGATTATGATTCAGTTTTTAAATTTTAAAAAGAGACAAAAAATGGAATGGAGAGTGATTTGAACAAATCTTTTTTCTTCTTCAAACCAAAGCAATTTGAAAACACAGAGAAGAAAAATAGAAAACATCAATATAAAATGAATAAAAATTTATTTAAAACAAAATGAGTACTTTTTAAGTAAAGTAAAATGTTTTTAATGAACAAACAAATAAACAAACCAGACACAGGCAAAGAGCCCTAGAAAGTAAGCCCCAGTTTATGTTCTTTACACAGTCTAACTCCAGGTGATGACGCGAGGTTGAAAATGCGGACCTGGGCACAAGGAAGAGGAAAACAGGAATGGAAATGGACGTTTTCCCTTCAGAGAAGCTGAAACTCAGGATAAAAGAAGTCATTGGAGAAGGATGAACCATATGAACTAACTTAAGGCATAATTTGTGAAAAAGATAAAAGTCTTCACCTAACCTGTGCATTGAACATCATATATAACATGTTAAAAGGATTTAAATTTTAGGGAAACTTCATTTAACATCTGTGTCTCGGAGCATTGGGCATGTCTAACTGACAGAGGTGGGATGAGGTTCAGAGGCTTGGCGGGCAGGCTGGGGCTGCCGAGGGGTGGCCCCGGACGGAGCAGTCTGCAGCCTCCCTGCGCTGGTGACCCAGCACACACGTGTGATGGAACGTACAGGAGTACACGGAAGCGTTGCCAAGACCCGAACAGTGCCCACAGTTCGGTGAACCACATCACAGCCGTGCCGCACAGGGATGCGCTCTCGTTATGTGGGGCATCGTCCCTGAAGGGAGCTGGCCGAAGTCCACATGGGACCTCTCTATACTAGCTTTGAAACCCATTGTGCTTCTAAAACGATTTTGAAATAAAAAGTTCTTAAAAAAGCACAAAACCTGCACATAATAAGTATATCACCTCTTGAACAGAGCATGTACATCCTTTCGTATATATGATCATGGATCAGTCAATGTCTTTAGCCAACTTCGGAAAGCAGAGATTTCTAGGCTCAGCTGCCTAATCATATTCAATGGCCAACAAAGTCTCGATTTCCTGGTAATTAAGAAACATATTCTTAGATAAATATTTGATTGGAGAGGAAATCAAAGGGAGATTACAAATCCCTGTGGAGGCAATGAAGAAGGAGCTCTTCCTAATAAAACTCAGGGGCCCCGTGAAAGCCCTGTTCAGAAAGAAGAAAGCCATTGAGCGTTCATCCCAGGGAGTGAACCCTGGCATTATGAGGACCATTGTGGGTCTGGGGTTTTAGCCTGCGTGAAGGCTAATAGAATTAGCTGGAGGTCGTGGGTGACCACCAGGTTGGACACCGGGGACCGTGGGACTCACGGCCAAGCGGGCAGCATGGGACCCAGTTTTGCTCCCAAGTCCAAGGTAATGCAGGGGTGGGCCCCAGGGGTGGGGGGTGGTGCCACACACACAGCTGGCTTGTGTCCCCGCTGCAGAGACAGAGCTTAGCCACCCCAACCTTTAAAGGGACTGCAAGTACACTGGCCCAAACTGTGTCCCCCAGGAGACATTATTTTCAGTCTGTAGGTCAGCAGGCAAATGTGCCCTCTGCCCGGGGGTGGGGTGGGGTAGGGGCAGAGTGATGTCTCTATGTGTGAAGACGTTTGTTCCAAAACACTCTAGAAAGGACAGTCAGAACAAAAGCTGTCATTACCTCTGCCCAGCTCCTCAGAAAGGTGAGAGACTCGTGGAGAAACGTCTCCCAACAAACACGAAACAGAGACGTTAGGAAGCTTCTGAGCTCACAGTGATGCTTTACCAACTCTGCTGGTCTTCTTTGACGGATGCTGGAGCCCTGCCTCATGCTGCTGGACACCTCAATGTTGGACTTCTGGCCTCCAGACTGTGAGAGATCAACTTCTGCTGCTTCTAAGTCTCGCGGGTCATGGTGCTTTGTTGTGGTCAGCACAGCAAACTACTACAGGGCCCCTAGAGTGTTCTTACTGCGGCTCCCACTCCTGAGTGCACCCTCTGTTGCAGACTGTCTCCCTCCCTCCCTCATCTCCCCCACTCCCTCCTTCGTGCTTCTTGGGCTCAACCCCCAAATACGCCTCCTGCACTGAAGCCCTGTCTCAGGGTCTGCGTTTGGGGGAGCCCAAACCAAGGCAGGTGGTTTCAAAGTGAACTTGGGAAGCGGACACACAGGCAGGGAATCCACACTCGCATCGCTCACCAGCCAGACGGCCCAGCCGCAGGATGCTTTAACTGTCAGGGTTCTCCAGAGAAACACAACCAGTAAGACATGTGTAAAGAGATTTACTATAAGCAATGGGCTCATAGGATTATGGAAGCTGGTAAGTGCAATCTGCCGGTGGGCCTGCAGGCTGGAGACCCAGGTGGAATCGATGTTCCACTTCAAAGGCATCTGCTGGAGGAGTCTCCCCTACTCAGGGGAGAGGGCTGGTGTTTGTGGTCTATTCAGGCCTTCGACTGATTGGGTGAGGCCCACCCATGTTGGGGGAGGGCAATCTGCTTTGCTCAGTCTTCTGATTCAAATGTTAATCTCAGCCAAAACCACCTTCACAGACACACCCAAAATGATGTTTGACCAAATATTTGGGCGCTCTGTGGCCCCGTTGAGTTGGCACATGAAATGAACCGTCACAGACGCTATTGCTCGTGCTGCATGAAGGGGTGCTAACCCTCCCCCTCTTCCATGCCTCGCAATGGCTACACTCCCGTCTGTGCTGGACGGAGTGCGGAGCAGGTGCAAAGGAAGCATTAGTGTGTGGAGCCACCCCAGTGCCTGAGGACACGGAGCAGTGACAGTTGTGAGGACTCAGAGTCAGCTGTGGTCACTGAGAAGTCTCGGGAGAAAGACGTGACAGTTCTGGGACCTCACCCCTTGAAACCCTCCCCCCCGGCAGTGTGAGAAATCATCCATCCCCTGCAGCAAGAGGGCTCAGCTCTCATCATAGATGTGCCCAGTCTGCAAAGCAGTGGAGCTCCCCACCTGGGCAGACCTCTGGGGCTGAATCCAGGGCTGGGTTGTGGGGGGAAGAGTCCCTGAGACCTGGAAGGGGGGCTCTGGGTGGAGATTCTGAGAAACGTGGACTCCTGATTCCCTGATCTCTCCAAGCCAAGAGAAACGGCCCCTTTCCTTTGCTAGGGAAGTTCAGCCTTCCATTGCCTGGGATGTGCAAAGGCCCTGTGGCGTGGCATGGGGGCTGTCTTCACTCAAGGCTCTAGACCAACAACTGGACAAGCATCAGCAGGCCTGGAGGGCACACCACAGCAGCTGTCGGAGGAAGACTCGTTCGTCAGAGGCGCTGCGGGCATGTGCTGGGCTACCACTGCCTATGAGGGTGGGTAGCTGGGTGGGGTGGGAGAGGCAGATAAGGCCGAGGGTCTGGGCTATGATGGCGCTTCTATCTCAGGACTAGCACGCTGGTGCTGAGCCAGCCCGCGGTCCAGGCAGAGGTGGCTCCTTCTGCTGGGCTGCACTGAGGGTCTCAGAGAGCTTACTCCTCTCCAAGGCAGCTAGAGTGCCTGAAAGAGGGCTACCGAGAAGACGTTCTCCCGACGCCCCGGGAGCCGGCACAGCTGCCATGCATCCTGCTGAGCGGGGTGGGCTGGGGTTGGGCGGGAGCAGGGCCAGAGGCCACGAGTAAGCTGTTGACACAAATGGCCCAGACCTCCGAGTCACCTGCCTCCACTGGCCGGGTTCCCAAAGCCGCTCAGCTTGCGCCTGTGACTTTGCTAATCTGGTGTGAACCACGAAAGGACATACGGACTGCTGCCACGCTACCGTCCGGCTCCAGGCGGGCACAGGACGAGGGGAGGAGAAGCGCTCGGGTCACTGAAGCTTGGAGTGGCTCCCCGGTCCTCCGGGGCAGGTGCGCATGCGTGGACGGGGAGTGTGGAGGGCTCCTAGTCTGGGGGCCTGGAACCGGCAAGGTGGGCCTCACAAGGAGGTGGAGGGGCTGCTGTGGGTCCTGATTCCTGCCTCAGTCTCCAGAGAGCATCAGGGAGGAAGGCGCACCCGGCAGGCAGGCACGCCAACGGCACATCTGTAGCTGGGGCAGCCGCCCGGGCCTCGCCTGGCCCCTGCGGCCGCGGCGTCAGGGGTGGGGGTGTGCGAGACCTACAGCGGGGATCCCTCTCACCCAGGCTGACCTAGCTGCCCGCAGTAGAGGCAGATTCTGACCGCTATTCGGTAACACCAGCTGCTTGGCGGCGAGCTGGTGACGTCGGAAGCCCCAGGCCTGGAGGGAGAAGCAGTTCATCTCCCCCGATGGGGGTTTGCAGGGAGCCAGCTTGCCGCTGACTTCCTCAGGTTAGAGACCTGCCCTCAGGATGCCGCAAATACACCGCACCAACGGCTTTTACAAGGTGTCGTGCCCCAGGGGCTAGAAGCAGTGTCCGGCACCAAGCGGTGGAAGCAGCGTCGGCGCTGCTCACTGCCGCTCACCTCCGCCAGTGCTCACCTCCGCTCACCGCCACCGCCGCTCACCTCCGCCACCGCTCACCGCCAGTGCTCACCTCTGCTCACCGCCACCGCTCACCTCCGCTCACCACCGCCGCTCACCTCCGCCACAGCTCACTGCCGCTCACCACCAGTGCTCACCTCCGCCGCTCACCGCCGCTCACCTCTGCCAGTGCTCACCTCCGCTCACCACTCACCTCCGCTCACCACCACCGCTCACCGCCGCTCACCTCCGCCACAGCTCAACACCGCTCTCCACCAGTGCTCAACGCCGCTCACCGCCGCTCACCTCTGCCAGTGCTCCCCGCCGCTCACTGACACCGCTCACCGCTGCTCACCTCCGCCAGTGCTCACCTCCACTCACCGCCACCGTTCACCGCCGCTCACCTCTGCCAGCGCTCACCGCCGCTCACCGCTGCCGCTCACCACCGCTCACCTCCGCCAGTGCTCACCACCGCTCACCGCCGCCGCTCACTGCTGCTCACCTCCGCCAGTGCTCACCGCCAGTGCTCACCTCCGCTCACCACTCACCTCCGCTCACCACCGCCGCTCACCTCCGCCACAGCTCACTGCCGCTCACCACCAGTG
>NW_027715322.1:0-326 GCF_054177405.1 Leptonychotes weddellii | reverse complement strand
GATGGGTATTAAGGAGGGCACATACTGCATGGAGCACTGGGTGTTATACACAAACAATGGATCGTGGAACACCACATCAAAAACCAATGATGTATTGTATGGTGACTAATATAACATAATAAAATTTAAAAAAAAAAAAAGGCCTGCTTCTGTATCTATAAAGTACAGATCATAATGTAAGAATCAACTGTCAGGCAGGGTGGGACAGTTGGGAAACTCTCTGTGAGCAGTAGGCATATGGCTATCGCTGCTGCCCTACCCCAGGAAGACGATTCGAGGCAAATCCAAATCACAGGACAAATGTGAGGCAGGTATTACTATGATAT
>NW_027715321.1:0-326 GCF_054177405.1 Leptonychotes weddellii | reverse complement strand
GCGGAGTCAGACCAGCTATGGATTCTCAGGGTAGACTTGTTTTCTTCATTCATAACATGAGCCAAGGCAGTTTGCTTCTCCCTTTGTGTGTGTGGATCTTGTTGTCATTGTTGTAGGTACTTGCTCCGAAGGTGGAGCCCTTTGAGGAACCTGGTTTGAAGGGCCCACTTTTAACTCCCTCTCTCGCAGGTAGTCAGGGCCCCAGCATGCTAATACCTCTTGTCTTTCAACATCCACTTCTGTCTCCGGGATTTCTCTTACTTTCTTATAAGCTCAGTGTGTGCTGCCCCTGTACTCGTTCTGTGCTGCCCTGAATTTCTAGGTGG
>NW_027715320.1:0-326 GCF_054177405.1 Leptonychotes weddellii | reverse complement strand
TTTTTAAAGATTTTATTTATTTATTTGAGACAGAGAGAATGAGAGAGAGAGAGAGAGCACATGAGAGGGGGGAGGGTCAGAGGGAGAAGCAGACTCCCTGCCGAGCAGGGAGCCCGATGCGGGACTCGATCCCGGGACTCCAGGATCATGACCTGAGCCGAAGGCAGTCGCTTAACCAACTGAGCCACCCAGGCGCCCCGAGGAGTTGCTTCTTGTGTCTGAGCAAAGAAGATGGTTTCTTGACGTGGAATCTACTCCTGGTAAAGATGCTGAAGAAACTGAAGATTTGAAATGAAAACAAAGGGTTTAGAATATAAGCTTAGTTG
>NW_027715319.1:0-326 GCF_054177405.1 Leptonychotes weddellii | reverse complement strand
TTTACAAATGGTTCACCTACATTGTATAATTCTTCCTTTGGAGCAAGCAAAAATATAATTTACCTTATAAAGAGTCTCCATATTCACACTCTGTGTTGTCTTATATGTCACATAAACTGATCCTGGGCAGCTATATTGTCAATCATACTATCCTTGTTTAATTTCAATGTAATAGGCACTAATATCCTCTATATTATTTTTTTTTCTTTTTTTAAACTTTCTTTCTTTTCTTTTTTCTTTTTTATTATTTCTATTTCTGTTTCAACACTACCTTGTTAAAAACAAAACAGTAAGCCCAAAATGAAGTCTTTCATCCTAAGCCACAC
>NW_027715318.1:0-326 GCF_054177405.1 Leptonychotes weddellii | reverse complement strand
TGGGCCGCCCCCTCTGGGCACCCAAAGCATGGCTTGGGTCTGATCCCACTTCGCAGGTGGGGAAGCTGAGTCCCAGACAGTCGTGGTCCTCCAAGGCCTCTCTGGGGGTCAGGGGCAGAGTGCAGACGCCTGTCCCAGGACCCTGACCCCCAAAGCCAGCTCCCTCCTGAGGCCCCATCCGGGCACATCCAGGGGTCCTCCATTCACCTGCCCCCACACCACCCCACCAGCAGCGACCCCAGGGAACAGCCTTCCACGAGGGACTCTGCAGACTGGGGGAAGGGAAGGAGAGAAGAGTGGAAGGCTGAGGCCCAGTGAGGGCAGGA
>NW_027715317.1:0-326 GCF_054177405.1 Leptonychotes weddellii | reverse complement strand
CCTTCACATGAATTATTTGATTCTTTCTTTGCAGTGAACTTGTAAATTAGGTCCTATTACTATTCCCATTTTATAGATACAAGAAGTGAGATTGAGAGATATCATATCTTTCCCAGGGTCCCACCACTGACTAGAGTTGGAGGTAGGATTTGAACAATAAAGTTTTCCTACTATAGATTCCTCAATTTAATATTGCCTTATTATTGTATGCATGTTAGAGCATTTCTGTATTATGGATTCTTAGAATTATAATTGTTGGGTCAAAGTGCATATGCATTTCTGAATGTTGGTAGATATTACCAAATTGATCTTCAAACAGTACCAAT
>NW_027715316.1:0-326 GCF_054177405.1 Leptonychotes weddellii | reverse complement strand
TTTTTTTTTTACAAGAAAGGCAGGATAAATGCTTCATTGATTTTTTCTTTTTATTTATCAATTTTCAGAAAAATGAGTTAGTGTCCCAGAAACCTCTGAAGGTGACAAACGATGAGTTTTTATTTTAAAGTATAATTATAAACTCTTAGATTTTATATTTTTGACACGTTATAATCCTTTGCGGTCATTATTTTTCTTGATGCTCACATTCTCCCAACTTGGGCTAGCCGAAACCCAATTAAGCTGACTGCCGCGTCCTTCCAACATAACCCCAGAAGTCTTCCAGAGGGCCGCTGATTTCAGGCAAAGTGAGAAGATTCAGGCTT
>NW_027715315.1:0-326 GCF_054177405.1 Leptonychotes weddellii | reverse complement strand
TTCCACCCAGTCCTCGCCAACAGGATGAAGGCTCTAACCCAGGCACAGCAAGCCAAGAGAACTAGGGTCCTGATCAGCTCTGTCCAGCTTGCTTATAGCGCGAAGGTTCCACACTGAGAGAGGCAAACAGAGAACACAATAACCTACCACCTACCCAAAATCCAGAGTAGTAATTCAGAGACCTTTTTCTTTTTTAAAGGTTTTTTATTTATTTATTTGAGAGAGAGAGCACAAACGGGGGAGGGACAGAGGGAGAGGGAGAAGCAGACTCCCAACATGGAGCTGGATCCCAGGTCCCTGGGATCATGACCTGAGCCAAAGGCAGA
>NW_027715314.1:0-326 GCF_054177405.1 Leptonychotes weddellii | reverse complement strand
CATCAACATGGATGGGACTGGAGGAGATTATGCTAAGTGAAAGAAGTCAAGCAGAGAAAGTCAATTATCATATGGTTTCACTTATTTGTGGAACATAAGGAATAGCATGGAGGACATTAGGAGAAGGAAGGGAAAAATGGGGGGGGGGAATCGGAGGGAGAGATGAACCATGAGAGACTATGGACTCAAACAAACAGGGTTTTGGGCGGGGGGGGATGGGTTAGCCCAGTGATGGGTATTAAGGAGGGCACGTACTGCATGGAGCACTGGGTGTTATGCACAAACAATGAATCATGGAACACTACATCAAAAACTAATGATGTAAT
>NW_027715313.1:0-326 GCF_054177405.1 Leptonychotes weddellii | reverse complement strand
TTTTTTTTTTGTCACTACCATGCTCTCTTAGTGATCGCAGTTTTGTAATATAGCTTGAAGTCAGGCAACGTGAAGTTCCAGCTTTGTTTTTCTTTTTCAACATTCCATTGGCAATTCGGGGTCTTTTCTGGTTCCATACAAATTTTAGAATTTTTTTGTTCCAGCTCCTTGAAAAATGCCATGGTATTTTAATAGAGATGGCATTGAATGTGTAGATTGCTCTGAGCAGAATAGAAGTTTTTTTTTTTTATTCTTATGTTAATCCCCATACATTACATCATTAGTTTTAGATGCAGTGTTCCATGATTCATTGTTTGTGCATAACA
>NW_027715312.1:0-5634 GCF_054177405.1 Leptonychotes weddellii | reverse complement strand
GAATGAAGCAGGGGAAATCGGAGGGGTAGACCAACCATGAGAGACGATGGACTCTGAAAGGCAAACTGGGGTTTCTAGAGGGGAGGTGGGTGGGAGGATGGGTTAGCCTGGTGTTGGGTATTGAGGAGGGCACATTCTGCATGGAGCACTGGGTGTTATGCACAAACAATGAATCATGGAACACTACATCTTAAACTAATGATGTAAAGTATGGGCATTAACATAAGAATAAAAAAAAAGTCACTGTTATTTCTGTTAAGAAGGTATCTAAAATGTTTTTGAAGCTATGGAATTATATGCCTTTAGCAAAAATAAACCCTTAGTTTCTTTTACTTAGTGTAGTTCACATTATTTTTTTTTAATGAATAAATGTAAATGCTTTTTGGAGCTAAACCACATAATGACCACCACACAAAATTCTATTGTTTCCTAACCAACTTGTTTTCCTGTGTGTGCAATTACTGTTTAAACCTGGATTATATCATATGTAATTATAGCACTGGAGTTTTGCAGCTGAGAAACTAGGAAGAATTAGAATAAACATAGAAATTGATAAAATGAGGATTTCATGCATCAGAGAACATTTTGAGGGGATGATAAAGCAATGTGTGTCAGGAAGTGTTTTAAGATCATGTGTACTATGGGTGTTGCATGTAGTTTTCTTCTCCTTGAGGCCATCCGAAGGGAGTTGGTGTCAATTGTTTTGACTGCCCTACAATCCTGCTTCTGATCCTGCTGCTTTTCTCCAGGGGACCTCACTGGCATTGGCTGAGTAGAGACTGTCACAAACCGGATCCCACAGACCTGGGGAAGGAATGTGAGCCAACTTGAAAAAACATCTGATTCTTCTTTTGTAAATGTAGACGGAAACTAAACTGTGGTGTTGTTTAAGGGCTTAGAATGTTAGATGGCCAACAGTGAAGGATGTGAGGAATTAAATCTGTTGCATGCTGCAGTGAACACAGGAGCAATCTATGAGACAAAAAGGTATCAGGACAGAGGGGAATTTACTTCTACTTCTAAGTATGAGACTGTGGACACAGAACATCATACTTAATCTCAATGACCATAGGTAAATTAGTTTACCCTTAAACATCACTAAGTTTTGCTGCTTATCCTTAACAGCAAAACATTACACAACTTGTTTGTTGGGTAAGTTCATTTATCTTTACTGCAGTTGGAAGAGGAGGAAGGTCTTGTGGCATGGTGAATGCATTAGAAGCATCTTTATATTTTATTAAGCACTTTTCTCATTTTTTTTTTAGTTCAAACCAATCTATATTAGCTGGCATATTCCTTATTTTTTATTAAAGCTATATTTTTGGCTATATTTGTCAAAATCTCCTGTTTTAAGAAACTCATATTTGTTCATGGAAATGGGACTTGACTCAGTTTTTTCCACTCCCAATACTTATTATAGAAATGAAAATACTACTAAGAAGTGATTGAAAATAAAGAAAAAATACAGACTTTTTTTTTTTAACATAGAAAGTAAATGGCTAAATATCTTTGGAAGCTGATTTTGATAAATGTGAAAGAACACAGTTCAGCACATTAAAAGCGAAAGGACATAGAAACTGTAGGTGTAGACAATTTGTTTTATCATTATAATAATGAAATAAAGAAAAATTCCTTCAAACCTAGGAGGAGAAAAGGAGTTAAGCAAGATTTTGTTTTTGTTGCTTCTTTTTAAAAAGTATATGTAGAACCTGTAAACATTTGGGGATACTGGGGAACTTAATGGGGTGAGAAAGTCAATGAAGATATGAAATTAGGAGTAGATGCATCTTAGTAAGGTTGCTGAAATGGTGAACTTATAGGAGGAATTATTCATTTTAATAGAAGGAAATAAAGACCTTCCTTTGACATTAAAATTAAAAATTAGAGGATGCAGAGGTGTAAAGGTTCTGTCATCTTAACGGCAATAGATATTTTCAAGTTGTTCACATATGTCCAAAAGAATTAAAAACTGCCCTTTGGATAAGGGCCCTTATGGACTTCCCAGACTCCCTGACCAGGGAAGGGATTAATTTTTGGAGTCAGGTGAAACCCTCCAGGTGGAGCATATAACTCATAACTCAGCCTCAATGCCCAACATTTGTCAAGGTCACCTGGACACCATGCAGTCCTCTACAATACTATAGCATCTGTCAGTGATGGGTCACCTTGGAGACATTTATCAGGTCCACATTTGAAAACTCACCCTGTGCTCCACCATTAGAGGAGCCCAGCTCTTCTCTCCCACAGTCCTCTCTAAGTTCCACTTGGAATCAGCCTTTAGGAGTTTTCCCCATGTGCCTCAGGTGTCCCTGTGCCTTCTGAACTCCATGGGAGAAATAATTCTTCAAAGCCCTTTTCACTTGGTGTTTATGGGGGATGTTTGAGAACCGCACTCCAACATTTTTTTTCCTGCCACAGAAGCCTCCCTTTCAGTCTTTAATCTCTTATTCCAGACTTTCTTTTCTATAGACTGGAGTGGATGTCAGGCTAATGACTGCAAAACTGGGCTCACATAGTTTTAGCCTGACCAGCACCCACTCAGGCCTGGACCCTCTTGACTGCCAGGAGTGTCAAGCAACTAACAAAGTTCACTGATTATTTTGTTCTTGTTGACTAACAAGCAACCTTCTGAAGCACTTGCTTGGAAACTGAGGTTCCTGGTGACAACATAAGTAACAAATATTTTGCTTGATGTAGGTTTGTCCTTAAAGTATGTTACAGATCTGCATACTTGAGAAGATATTTCTAAAAAAAAGTCTGAGAGTCCATTTCAGAAACTAAGGCATCTTAGATGTGACTCAGAAATCTCATCTATCCCATCTTTTCTTTAAGACCCTTTTCAAGTTCAAAAGAAGAAAAATAGCTCTGCCTTACCACCAAAGGCAGTTTGACTCACTTTGCCAGGGGGAGATATATCAATAAACCAGGTAATATTTGACCATTTAAAATTCTTAAAACGTCTGTGTGATACCAGGAATTCAGATAGATGTATCAGAAATATATTAATGGGGAGAGGAGAGGCAAGATGGCAGAGGAATAGGAGACAAATTTCATCTGGTCCCAGGAATTCAGCTAGACAGGGATCAAATCATTCTGAACACCTATGAACTCAACAGGAGATTGAAGAAAAGAATAGCAGCAACTCTCTGAACAGAAAAGCAACCACTTTCTGGAAGGTAGGACATACAGAGAAGTGAATCCCAGGTGATATTCAGGAAGATAGATGGCGAGGAAGGGGGCCTCCATCAGCCACTACCGGCAACTGATAAGAGCTGCGGAGCACAAAATCGGAACTTTTAGAAGACTGCTTCACTGAGGGACATCGCTCCAGTGACTAAGTGGGGGGGGTGGAACCCTCGTGGGACAGTGTGGTCACAGGACCCTTGGGGTCACAGAAAGACCAGGGGTGTCTGAGTGCAGCAGAGCTCCCAGGTATCAGAGCAGGGAGCCGGCTGCAAAGATGGAGCCGAGGAGTGGGCTCTCAGCTTGGGGTTACCATAAACTGTGATCTTCAGCACAGTCAGGCCACTACTCCTCCAGCAGGGACCCAAGTGGCAGATCCGGGGAGACTCCCGTTCATCCCCCAGGAGGAGCGGCGTGGGAGTGCACTGCAGGAATCTCTGGGTTTGGAGACTCCAGAGATAGAAACCCTTGGTCACAGGCCGGGTGAGCAAGGAGTGTAGCCAGAGACTGGGGAGACAGGAGTGATTGACAGCTTTTCTCTGGGGGCTCACTGAGGAGTGGGGCCCCGAGTTCTCAGCTCCTCCAGGGTGGAGATGGGGAGGCTGCCATTTTCACTCTCGTTCTCCAAAGCTGTGAGGAAAGCTTGCAGGGAACAAAAGCTCCCAAGAGCAAACCCAAGCAGATTACTTAGTGAGGCAATTCCGCCTCCAGCAAAGACATTTGAGAACCACTACAACAGTGGTTCCCCCAGAAGATCAGCAAGAACTGTCAACCAAGACGAAGTCTGCCAATCATTGAGAATGGCAGAACTCCAGCACTAGGGGAATGCAGCACATAAAATTCATGGCTTTTTCCCCCATGATTCTTTAGTCTTTCAAAGTTAATTTTTAAAATTTTCTTTCTTTTTCCTTTTTCTATTTTTTTAAATTTTTCTTTTTCCCTTTTTCAACCAACATCTTATCAATCCCTTTTTTAAAAATCTTTTTTATTTTTCATTTTTAGAGTCATATTCTATCCCTTCATTGTAGTTAACCTTATTTTTGGTATATATATAAGTTGTTCTCTCTTTAATATTTTGGTTTAGTTTGGTCTGTTAGTTTCTTCTAATAGACCAAAATATACCCTAAATCTCTAGTGTATGGCTTTGTTCTAGTCTCCTGCCTGATCACATTCTCTCCTCCCCCCCCTTTTTTTTTTAATTTCGGTTCTTTCTTTTTTCAACCAACTTCCTATCATATCAATTTCTTTTATAAAATCTTTAATAATTTTCATCTTTACAATCATATTCCATCCCTTCATCATATTTACCCTTATTTTTGTACATATATAAGTTTTTCTTTCTTTAAAATTTTGGGAGGCAGTTTCTTCTAACAGACCAAAATACTCCCAAAATCTAGTGTGTGGCACTGACCTATTAATCAGCTGATCATATTTGATCATATCCTTTTTTTCTTTTTCTATTTTTTTTCTTTTTTCTTTCTTTCCCTTTCTTTCCCGCCAGTTTTGGGTCTCTTCTGATTTGTTTAGTGTATATATTTTTCTGGGGTCATTGTTACCCTGTTAGTATTTTGTTCTCTCATTCATCTATTCTCCTCTGGACAAAATGACAAGATGGAAAAACTCACCTCAAAAAAAAGAACAAGAGGCTGTACTGACTGCCAGGGACCTAATCAATAAGGACATTAGTAAGATGTTGGAACTAGAGTTCAGAATGATGATTATAAAGATACTAGCTAGGCTTGGAAAAAGCATGGAAAATACCAGAGAATCCCTTTCCGGAGAAATAAAAGTCTAAAATCTAACCAAGTTGAAATCAAAAAGGCCATCAATGAGGTGCAATAAAAAATGGAGGCTCTAACTGCTAGGATAAATGAGGCAGAAGAGATAATTAGGAAATAGAAGACCAAATGATGGAGAATAAAGAAGCTTAGAAAAAGAGAGATAAGCAACTACCAGATCACGAGGGCAGAATTTGAGAGATAAGTGATACCATAAGATGAAATAATATTAGAATAATTGGGATCCCAGAGGAAGAAGAAAGAGAGAGATGGGCAGAGGGTATATTGGAGAAAATTATAGAGGAGAACTTCCCTAATTTGTGGAAGGAAACAGGCATCAAAATCCAGGAGGCACAGAGAACCCCCCTCAAAATCAACAAAAATAGGTCAACACCCCAACATCTAATAGTAAAACTTACGAGTCTCAGAGACAAAGAGAAAATCCTGAAAGCAGCTCGGGAGAAGAGATATGTAACCTACAGTGGTAGTAATATTAGATTGGCAACAGACCTATCCACAGAGACCTGGCAGGCCAGAAAGGACTGGCAGGATATATTCAGAGCACTAAATGAGATAAATATGCAGCCAAGAATACTATATCCAGCTAAGCTGTCATTGAAAATAGAAGGAGAGATAAAAAGCTTCCAGGACAAACAAAAACTAAAAGAATTTG
>NW_027715311.1:0-326 GCF_054177405.1 Leptonychotes weddellii | reverse complement strand
AACCAGCCTCTTGAATTGAGGAGTAGTGTCCCTAAGTGACTCAAAATGCCAGCCTGATGGGTACAACGAGGAGAAACGTGATCCTGTCCTAGCTGCTGCATATTTGGGGTCTCTTCATTATAACAGTATAATCTACTCATGAGACTCCTGGGTGGCTCAGTCGGTTAAGCGTCTGCATTCGGCTCAGGTCATGATCCCAGGGTGCTGGGTCCGAGTCCCACATCAGGCTCCCTGCTCAGCAGGGAACCTGCTTCTCCTTCTGCTTGCTCCCCCTGCTTGTGCTCACTCACGCTCTCTCTCTCTCTGACAAAAAAATAAAATCTTTT
>NW_027715310.1:0-326 GCF_054177405.1 Leptonychotes weddellii | reverse complement strand
TTTCGCTTAGCATAATACCCTCTAGTTCCATCCACATCGTTGCAAATGGCAAGAGTTCGTTTCTTTGATGGCTGTATAATATTCCATTGTATATGTATACCTCATCTTCTTTATCCATTCATCTGTCGATGGACATCTTGGCTCTTTCCATAGTTTGGCTATTGTGGATATTGCTGCTATAAATATTGGGGTCACATACTCCTTTGGATCACTACATTTTTATCTTTGGGGTAAATACCCAGTAGTAGGCACCAATTTCTGTGTCAGTTAGTTTCTGCTGTGTTGTTCTGGGGCTCCCTGTGGCAAGCCCTTTTGCACAGTGCCTT
>NW_027715309.1:0-326 GCF_054177405.1 Leptonychotes weddellii | reverse complement strand
TTTCACTCCAAATCTCCTGAGATCTCATGGACATCGTGTGAGATTTCACTCCAAATCTCGTGAGATCTCAAGGACATGGGGTGAGAATTCAATCAAAATCTTGTGAGATGTCATGGACTTCAGGTGAGATTTCACTCCAAATTTCGTGAGATCTCATGGACAACTGGCATTTTACTCCAAATCTCATGAGATCTCATGGACCTTGGGCCAGATTTTACTCCGAGCCTCATGAGATCTTATCCAAACCTTGCAGACCTCAATCCAAATCTCGTGAGATCTCATGTTTATTGGGCAAGGTTTCACCCTAAATCACGTGAGATCTCATG
>NW_027715308.1:0-326 GCF_054177405.1 Leptonychotes weddellii | reverse complement strand
TAGCTGGGCAGAAGAGCCATGAGAAGGTCCAAAGGCAGTGCTGGGGCTGGGGCCCCAGGGAGGTAGCACACTAGGGCAGATGGACGCTCCACTGAGCTCCAGAGGAGGGGGGGCTTTCTTTCAGGGTATGGGGGGCTCCTACAACCTGATCCACCTGAGCCCCTCCTTTGACAACTGGGGCTCAGAGAGGCCAAAGTTACCAGAGGCAGATCAGGGACTGAACTCATGTCCCCACAGTGTGGTCAGGCTGCCCAAAATTGGAATGTGGAGCAGAAATGATTGTGTCCTTGTTCTTGCTCTGGCTTTCTATCCCGTTCTGTGTGCAC
>NW_027715307.1:0-326 GCF_054177405.1 Leptonychotes weddellii | reverse complement strand
CAGACAAAGACATTTGAGAGCCACTGCAACAGGCCCCTCCCCCAGATAAGCAAGAACCTCCAGCCAAGACCAAGTTTATGGATCAATGAGAATGGCAGAACTCCAGCACTAGGGGAATACAGCACATAGAATTCATGGCTTTTTTCCCCCTGATTTCTTTAGTCTTTCAAAGTTAATTTTTTTTAATTTTCTTTTTTTTCTTTTTCCCTTTTTCAACCAACATCTTATCAATCCCTTTTTTAAAAAATTTTTTTTATTTTTCATTTTTAGAGTCATATTCTATCCCTTCCTTGTAGTTAACCTTATTTTTGGTTTATATATAAGTT
>NW_027715306.1:0-326 GCF_054177405.1 Leptonychotes weddellii | reverse complement strand
ATGGCAGTCTGACTCAGCAGGGTGGCTGAACGGAGGGCTCTGGGCCTCAGTGGCCCATGTCTGAAGTCCGCTTCTCTTCCCTTCCTCCCTCCTCTGCCCCAGAGACGTCACCATTTGTTGGCTAACTCAGTGGTAGCCACGAGGTTGGGGGGAAGCTGGTGGCTGGGGGTGACCAGTTCAGGGGCTACCCAGGATCCATTTGAGGCATTTACGGTACCCCCCTCCCCGCCTGTGTTTTCACTTACATTGTTGCCAGAGTTCCAGAACCCCACCACCCACCGAAATCCTACTCATCTTTTAAGAACCATTTTAGAGGGCGCCTGGGT
>NW_027715305.1:0-326 GCF_054177405.1 Leptonychotes weddellii | reverse complement strand
CACCCAGGCGCCCTCAAAGAAATAAAATCTTAAAAAAAAAACAAAAAAGGGGCACCTGGGTGGCTCAGTCGTTAAGCGTCTGCCTTCGGCTCAGGTCATGATCCCAGGGTCCTGGGATTGAGCCCAACATCGGGCTCCCTGCTCAGCGGGAAGCCTGCTTCTCCCTCTCCCCTCCCCTTGCTTGTGTTCCCTCTCTCACTCTGTCTCTCTCTGTCAAATAAATAAACAAAATCTTTAAAAAAAACAAAAAAAACAAACAACAACAACAACAACAAAAAATATCTTTACCAATGTGATGTTTTGATTAACTATCAAATGAAGTTTAT
>NW_027715304.1:0-326 GCF_054177405.1 Leptonychotes weddellii | reverse complement strand
TAAGAATTTTCAGTTACAACGTCTTGTTAATGAAAGCTGACCTTGAAGATTTACGTGAAGCATGTAAGAGCAGTAATGAAAATATGTTTTCTTTAAACTTCACGAATAAAAACCACTCTCTTTTTACATTTGGAAAAAAAAAGATTGTTTTTTTTTTTTTTAAAGATTTTTATTTATTTATTTGACAGAGAGAGAGACACCGAGAGAGGGAGCACAAGCAAGGGGAGTGTGAGAGGGAGAAGCAGGCTTCCCGCGGAGCGAGGAGCCCGATGCGGGGCTCGATCCCAGGACCCTGGGATCATGACCTGAGCCGAAGGCAGACGCTT
>NW_027715303.1:0-326 GCF_054177405.1 Leptonychotes weddellii | reverse complement strand
CTGAACCTCTCAGGAGGACCCAATTCAGTGTGCTTTGAGGTTCACAGTGTTTTGAATGCCCTAGTTTTTGCTGTTGGAACGTTCCCATTCTAGTAGGGGATCCTCAGGTTTAGTGTTTATGTTAGATCTCATCCTGTATCTGCTAATAAGTTTCTGAAGACCCCCCACCCTTTAAAAAAATAATCAAAAAAGAAGAAACGGTTACAATATAGCCAAGCAAGTTCTTATGTTTCATAAACAGGGTACCTGGAATCAGTGGGCGTTGAATAACATTCATCAAAGGAATGAATGAACCAGTGATCCACAGGATATCTAGAAAATTAACT
>NW_027715302.1:0-5634 GCF_054177405.1 Leptonychotes weddellii | reverse complement strand
AGAGCGGCTCCTGATCAAAGCAGACCCTGCCCTCTGCTGTTTCTGTACCTTCCTCCCAGGGCTCTGGGCCGGACCTCGGATACCCTGTGCAAAAGAGGGCCTCCCACAGCTGGGACCAGCCTGCGCCAGGACTCCTGCACACAGCAGGGGACAGAGGCTCCCAGGATGGCCTCAAGAGGGAAATGGCATTTTGCCCAAGTACCGTCTATGTCCCAGAGGCTTTAGCAATGTTGGTTCAGTGAATTTTCACAGTAATCCTGGTAGGTCCTTTGTCACCATTTTACAGGGGAGAATGCCAGGGCTCAGGAAGGTGTGATGACACACACGAGAGCACACAGCCACTAAGGGAGAGAAGGAGGATTTGAACCCAGATCCGTGATGATTCTCACCTCCGGACCGATTTTTTAACCATTTGTCAGTGGGTCCCTGCTGTCTCTGTTCTGACGTCTGTTAGTACCTAAGACGGGGAGCCTGCCGACGTAATGTGGGACGACACACCTTACAAACATCTGTAAATACCACGCTCCTGGGGTTTTTTCTTCCCCTTTATTATCTGATTTGGGTAGAGGTGGGTTGGGCTTCTAAGATGAGATGCAGTAGCTTCCTTTTCTTTGGCTTGGACCTTCCCCCAGTTCAAGGGCAGCTACCATCCCCCACTGCTGGAAACCTCGCTCATCCACCGTGCCTTCCATCGCTCACGCTACGGGTGGATCTGTGTCCTGACAGAGCAACCTTCTCCCGGTTAGATCAGCCATGGCATCAGCCCACAGATGCCCTCGGACTGGGCTTACCCTCTCCCTTAGGGATGGTTCCATTCCTTATTCCTGGCTGAGGCACACACACGAACCCACCGCCTACCTCACTTCCCGGTCTTCACAGCGATGCCTCAGCAAATCTACCTCCCAGGTCTGGGAATTAATCTGATTCAGCAAAGCAGTCAGAGAGATGGGGACGTGGCAGAGAGTCGTCACAAACGTTCTGGCCACGCGCATACAGGAGGCGCTCTATCGTGCCTGATTGGCAGTTGCCCTGAGGGTTCTGTGTCTCTCTAAGGGGCCACTGCGTGAGCCTCACGTGCGCCCAGGTGAACCCGGCCATGTGAGGAGGGGACGCGGGGTAGTCGAGCGCAGCCAGACAACCTGGCTCCATCCATCACTTGTCACCCTGGGCACGTGGCTTCATGCTGCGTGTCGCAGGTTCCTCAGCTGTGGGATGGTGACAAGAATAGTGCCTACCTCCTGGAGTTGTGAGAATTAAATAAATTAGCCCATGTAAAATGCTTGGAACATGTGTTAGTAGGTGGAACTTGGTGGGAGTCAATGAAGATCATTACCACGCTTGGGTCCTGGGCCCCATGCTTTAGAGGGCCCTGTGCTCCACAGGGCATGGAGTTCTGAATGGCCAAGGAGACATACGCGTCCGTACTCCTTCTAGGCCATGCTTCAGGGACCCGGGACCCCAGAATTCCCTGCTAAAACAGCCTCAAACTGCTTCCAGGACCCATGAGGAGCTTTTCGCCCCAGGTCAGCCTCCTGTGGGGGCCTCCACTGCCTTGGGAATCCTCAGAGGCCCCCGGTGCATGAAGGTGAGGGTGTGGGTGGAGCCTGGACTCTGGGCTTCGCTCTCCCACCATGTGGATTTGGCCCCTCCCTGACCGTGAGGTCCACGTCCACGGGTGTGTCATCCCTTGCCACCATGGTCCAACACAGAACTCTGTGGAGTCTGAAAACTCTGAGTTGGAATCTGATCTTCCAGATAGGACAACATATAGTAGCCAAGGTAGGAGAACAGCATCTCTTTTACCTAGCAGTTTGTAGGCTTGATTGATAACTTTTAAATATTTACTCATATGGTGTGTGGGCTTTTTTATTCTTGCCCCAGACCCTGAATGTTTTTGCGGTGGGCCTGGTGGTGATAACCATGGTGAGGCGTGAGATCAAGAGCAGTTACTCAGAGCTGAAGCTCTGGGATGTGTCTGCCTTGCTGTATTGATTTCCATCCTCGCTTCCTCCCTCCGCTAACTGTGGCCAAATAGATGGAAGGCAGAGGTATTGGAGACTTAGCTGTAAGGAACAAGATAAGTGGTGTTTGCAGATGCGGCTGGGGGTTCCGGAACCAGGCTGACCCCTCTGCCTGGAGCGTGCTTCCACTCATCCGGGTTACCTGCGAGCTCCCGGTGGAGGTCCTCCGCTCACCGCCCGCCCCTCTTCTTGGAAACAGCTCTCAGTTCCTGTTTTTACCCACCCACCTCACTCCAGGTGCTGCAGGAATCTTGCATTCTTGCTGTCTTCGGCAGCCCTTGCCGCGGCCCTCGGGGATGTGCCCCCCTCGTCAGGAGCCCCCAGGGCCTGAGTGAGCACAGTTGAGCAAGATCAATCCCAATAATTCACACCAACATACACAATTGTATTTCCAACAAATCCGGTTTGTTCTTCCCTTGTTTCCCTCGTCTGCCTCTCCTCTCCAGTGACCTTCGCCGTTCCAACTTACCCTCATTTCAACACGATATGCACCACATCCAAGGCACCTGTGTCTCCACCATGTTCCTGCGGCCGCCGGGCACCCCGCTGAGGGGGTGCGGCACCGTTGGCCAGCAGCCGCAGAGATAGACAGTCCCCAGACTTTGGAGGTGGCATGGTAGGATGGAAGGCACACGGACACACATGAGTTCAAAGCCCAGCTCCCGCACTTCCTTTCTGTGCATCTTCGGACCAGCTGCTTAGCTTCTCAGAGCTGGGGATGCTGCGTGTATAAAACGCGGATAATGATGCGGACCGTTTGAGTTGTGTGAGGACTGGAATAGGCAGCACGGGTAAAGCCCCAGCAGAGTTCTCAAAAAACGTAAAGACAATGACCTTCTCCATCTCTGACTGTCAGCACCGCCCCCAGTGCCTGGTGTGACACTTGTCGGTTGTTGTCTTCGGTAAGCCGTGAGGAGCTGACTCCACTGAGAAGGGCAGGCTGAGCTCAGAGCCATGAGTAACAGGGGATGCACTGGCTGAACCCCACGCAAAGCTGCCTCTGGTGATTGGCTTCCCTCTGGTCCTTGGCTTTCCTCCCTTGGCTGCAAAATGGCACCCTTGAAATTTAAGCTCGCGTCTGCGCTGGTCAGGAGCTCTGTGGGCCCAGGGAACCATGCACCTGTGAAATGTATCCCCTTGGCAAGGCTTTGGGGGGTCTCTCGTGGCTGTTGACAGCATGCACTTTATTCTCTTGACCACTTATGTTGAGAATGCTGATGTTCTTTAATCTCTCCCAGGAATATTCATCACTCTCGGTCCAGGAGAGATGTGTGATAGAAGTGTAAATGCGGACAATGTAAAGACTTGTAAATGGTAAAGAGGAGGAAAACAGCCCTCTGAGGGGACTCACGCAGCTGGGAAAAAGGAGATAGGGAGGGTCAGCTTCCAATTGATACTCTCCTGGACAAACGTAGATCATCCGAGCGGTCGACTGATCTCGTAGCTCTGAGAAGTCTCCCACACAGAACACAGAGGCCCAACCTGGGCCTCCGACTGGCTGTTTGTTCTTTTAAATATGATTGTGGGCAGATAGGGTGGTTTTCCCCCATGCATTCTCTCGTTTGGAATCTCCTATTTCAAAAGAAGATAAATATCAGGTACTCATGTGTTTGCTGTTTGTAGCAGATGGCATGGAAGGAACTGAAAGCAACTGGTGTGTTAAAATCATTTTAACCCATCAGGGCCGCTTGCAGTAATTTCCCTGGAAACCTGTGAAAAGGGTTTTCAAGTTGAAGTCAAGACAATTGTAAATGTGTCCTTTCGTTAGCTAACAGAAGGTGAATGCTAATGCTGAGAGGGAATTGGGGAGCCGGATGAGTTCTTGTCTTGGAAGCTCTCTCTGCCCTCTAAGGCCTCAGCCGTCTTGGAACAGTCTTTGGGAGCCAGCCCTGTGGAATCAGAACTCAGAGAGTCAGCCCCGTCCTGTGGTCAGTGGTGGGAGTGATCCTGGGCCCAAGAGTTCACCTCCGTCCTCAGGCCTTGTATCTGTAAAATGAGCACCTGGCATGAGGTTGTGGTTCTTGTTCCTTCTCAGCCGATTCGCTCAACCTAAAGGAAGTCACTGAACTCTGTCAGCCTCAGATTTCTTACCTATAAATTGGGGGATTGGATTAGATAGAAGGGTGGCAAACAGATCACAAGTATATAGGGCTTCATGGGCCATTTGGTCACTGCCATAACTACTCCAGTCTGCCGTTGTGGCATGAAAACAGCCAAAGATGATATGTAAATGAACAGGTGTGGCTGTTCCAATAAAACTTTATTTGTTTATTTGCCCTAGGTCCTGGATTAGAGAACCAATGAGGTTCTTTTTTTTTTTTTCTTAATTTTTTTTTGGTAGGATTTGTATGTTTGACACTGGGAGGTAGAATATCTCTTTCTTTTTTTTTTTTTAAGATTTTATTTATTTATCTGATAGACAGTGAGAGAGGGAACACAAGCAGGGGGAGTGGGAGAGGGAGAAGCAGGCTTCCCACGGAGCAGGGAGCCCGATGCAGGGCTCGATCCCAGGATGCTGGGATCGTGACCTGAGCTGAAGGCAGACGCTTAACGACTGAGCCACCCAGGCGCCCCTCTTTCTTTTTTTTTTTTAAGATTTTCTTTTTTTTTAATTCACAGTATTTCTTTTTTTAAAAGATAATTAACAATTTTTTGAGATATAACTGACATATTAAAAACTGCACCTATTTCATATTTCATTTGCTGAGTTTGGACATCTGCATGCGCTCATGAAAATGAGCCATCGCCACAGTCAAGGTAGTAAACATATCCAATAAGCTTTTTTCTAACTTAATAAAGTTATATGTTTTATCTAATGAAGGCATAAAACCCATTAGAATATGAAATTGTTGGTTCTTTTATTTGCTGTGTGATTAACTGAAATTATACTTTAGATGACTATCTTGGGATATACTTGATAAGAATTTCATAGCAGGAGCCTGGGTGCCTCAGTTGGTTAAGCAACTGCCTTCGGCTCAGGTCATGATCCTGGAGTCCTGGGATCAAGTCCCACGTCGGGCTCCCTGCTCAGCAGGGAGTCTGCTTCTCCCTCTGACCCTCCTCACTCTCATGTGCTCTCTCTCTCTCAAATAAATAAATAAAATCTTAAAAAAAAAAAAAAGAATTTCATAGAATGTCAGACTCTTAGTGCTCCAAGGGATGTTCGGGATCACAGAGTGCCCCCGCCCCGCATGCTGGAAGCCCCTCTCCCCCTTCCTGAGCACTGTTGATCCGTAGCCTGCAAAGGGCTGGTCATCTCAGACAGCAGCCCCCTCTACCCAAGCCCCTCCAGCGGTGAAGTCAGACTCTGCGTCCTTGTAGCCTCACCCACCAGCCCTACTGGTATATGCTCCTTCCTTCTCCTTCTCTTCCTCCCCTTGTCCCCATAATGAGCTGCAGAGCCCAGCACGCTTGCCTCCGAGGACTCATTCAGCTCTGCCCCCTTCCCTCCAGGGCCTTCCTGGCCTGGCGTCCCTGGGCCCCCACCCCTCCCTAGCCCTGCCAGCTCAGCCCGGCCAGCCTTTGGCAGTGAACGCTCCTGTGGGGCTGCCTGCCTAGCTTTCCATCCCAGCTGCACTTTTGACTCTCTTGGACCCCAGTTGGCTCAACACCC
>NW_027715301.1:0-326 GCF_054177405.1 Leptonychotes weddellii | reverse complement strand
TAACCACAGTTCCTTGTTCCCACACATTCATAGCTTCTGTCATTATCAGCACTGTCCACCAAAGTTGGTTGCTTACCAAGGTTGAACCTACACCGACATTTCATAATCACCCCAAACCCATAGTTTACTGAAGGATTCACTCTTGGTGTCATATACCCTATGGATTTGACAAATGTATAATGACACATATCCACCATCATACTATCATACTGAGCAGTTTCACTGCTCTAAACATCCTCTGTGCTCTGCTTTTCATTCCTTCCTCCCCCACCCCAGCCCCTGGCAACCATTCATCTTTTTACTGTCTCCATAGTTTTGCCCTTTCC
>NW_027715300.1:0-326 GCF_054177405.1 Leptonychotes weddellii | reverse complement strand
TTTTCCCCACCGCGTCAGAGGGTGGGGGGCACCCCTTGGGGAGGAGCGGTGGCCTCTTAGGGTTGCACCCTCCGGGGCAGTGCGTCTGAGGAGGCCGGACGCTGGCTGTGGGTAGCTGCTGCCCTGTGACCACGGCCCCAGGGGGCCCCGCGGCTCAGCCGCCGGCACGTGCCTTTCCCATGAAAATGTTCCTGAAAACTGTCCCTGAGCTGATTCCATTTCACAGATGAGCAGCACAGAGCTCGGAGCTGCCCTCGGCATGCCGGGGCTGACCCTGTCTCCTGCTGCGCAGAGGAAAGCCACGGCTCCTTCATCGGTGCCCCCTC
>NW_027715299.1:0-326 GCF_054177405.1 Leptonychotes weddellii | reverse complement strand
TGGGATCGAGCCCCACATTGGGCTCCCTGCTCAGTGGGAAGCCTGCTTCTCCCTCTCCCACTCCCCCTCCTTGCGTTCCTGTTCTCGCTATCTCTCTCTCTGTCAAATAAATAAATAAAATCTTATAAAAAAAAAAAAAGGAAAAGAAACCCACTCTTACCTGACATGTACTCAGAGGTACTGGGAGGTTTAAACTGTCCAGCACACAGGCCAAAACAGATTCCACAAACCAGGAAACAGGAACCAAAGGAGTCCCACTGTTTTTGTGCTCAAAAACATAAGACGCCGTATCCTAAGTTACAAAACAGGTAAAATCTAAGTTGTCA
>NW_027715298.1:0-326 GCF_054177405.1 Leptonychotes weddellii | reverse complement strand
TCTGGTTTAGAAATGATACTGAGTTTCTATGAAAATGAATGTACTTTGTATTTGTGGAACTTAAAAGCACAGGACACATTTTCAGAAGACCAATTTTACTTTTACCCACTTATGGTAATATTTGCAATGTTAGAATGTACTTAATATATAATTAAGTAAATCAAATAAGGAACCCAAAAGGAACTGGTCTTCTTGAGTTGTTCACAGCACACATTAGAAAATCTGAGAGAGAACACACATTAACAACAACAAAAAAAACCACTGGCAAGCTCAAACGCAAGTTTATATGCTGAGTATTTTTAAAGGGTTTAAAAAGCATGCTCAGT
>NW_027715297.1:0-326 GCF_054177405.1 Leptonychotes weddellii | reverse complement strand
TGAGAGGAAGGAGGGTCAGAGGGAGAAGCAGACTCCCTGCCGAGCAGGGAGCCCGATGCGGGACTCGATCCTGGGACTCCAGGATCATGACCTGAGCCAAAGGCAGTCGCTTAACCAACTGAGCCACCCAGGCGCCCTCCGGAAAACGTATTTATTAAATAATTGCTCGTAACCTCACTGTTAGCAGATGTTAATTCTAGTTTGCTAGGATTAATAAACATTGCCTTTTAAAATCATACCAGATTTCAGTTACAGCCAACTTTAATCATAGGCTGTTATCTTGCGCTTCCATTTTTTTTTTTTAAAGATTTTATTTATTTATTTGA
>NW_027715296.1:0-326 GCF_054177405.1 Leptonychotes weddellii | reverse complement strand
TTTTTTTTTAAGATTTTATTTATTTATTTGACAGAGAGAGAATGAGAGAGAGAGAGAGCACATGAGAGGGGGGAGGGTCAGAGGGAGAAGCAGGCTCCCTGCCGAGCAGGGAGCCCGATGCGGGACTCGATCCAGGGACTCCAGGATCATGACCTGAGCCGAAGGCAGTCACTTAACCAACTGAGCCACCCAGGCGCCCCGGATTGTTTTATTTCTGTACTTCCTTTCCACAATACAAGGTGAAAATGGTAGTTTACCGTCTTGTGGTTTCTGCTCCTGTCTTCATTACCTCTTAGAGAAAAAGACTAAAGTATCCCTTGATCCTC
>NW_027715295.1:0-326 GCF_054177405.1 Leptonychotes weddellii | reverse complement strand
CCGACTGGGCCCACCCTCCTGTTTTACACATGTACTGTGGCTTAGAAGGATTCAGTTTCTGGCCCAAGGCGCACACACACTAGCAGTGGAGAAGAAAATGGGCCTCAGGTGTGTGCACACAAGCCCTGGCGCGGGGAACTTCCGAGTCTTAGGGGCTACTGCAGAGAACTAGTTCAGTGTAACAGGGAACAGCCCGAAGACACCACCTTTTCCGTCCCCAGTTCCTTCACAGCTTGGTCCACAATGCTTCGGACATCATCTTCCACTCGGTGTAACCGCAATGCTAACAAATCTGCCAAAGTCGTGGCTTCGTTGATAGAAAATCT
>NW_027715294.1:0-326 GCF_054177405.1 Leptonychotes weddellii | reverse complement strand
TTTTTTTTTTTTTTTTAAAGATTTTATTTATTCATTTGAGAGAGAGAATGGGAGAGAGAGCACGAGAGGGGGGAGGGTCAGAGGGAGAAGCAGACTCCCTGCTGAGCAGGGAGCCCGATGCGGGACTCGATCCTGGGACCCCAGGATCATGACCTGAGCCGAAGGCAGTCGCTTAACCAACTGAGCCACCCAGGCGCCCTATACAGTGAATTCTATTATGCTTCTGATATGTGCATATTCTCAATGAGACTATATCTGAGATAGCTAGGTGGTCAACATATTACTTAAATGATTTCTATAAAAAGAACACAGAGGTTTGTATCTGA
>NW_027715293.1:0-326 GCF_054177405.1 Leptonychotes weddellii | reverse complement strand
CCTTCACATGAATTATTTGATTCTTTCTTTGCAGTGAACTTGTAAATTAGGTCCTATTACTATTCCCATTTTATAGATACAAGAAGTGAGATTGAGAGATATCATATCTTTCCCAGGGTCCCACCAGTGACTAGAGTTGGAGGTAGGATTTGAACAATAAAGTTTTCCTACTATAGATTCCTCAATTTAATATTGCCTTATTATTGTATGCATGTTAGAGCATTTCTGTATTATGGATTCTTAGAATTATAATTGTTGGGTCAAAGTGCATATGCATTTCTGAATGTTGGTAGATATTACCAAATTGATCTTCAAACAGTACCAAT
>NW_027715292.1:0-326 GCF_054177405.1 Leptonychotes weddellii | reverse complement strand
CTGGAGTCCCGGGATCGAGTCCCACATCAGGCTCCCTGCTCAGCAGGGAGTCTGCTTCTCCCTCTGACCCTCCTCCCTCTCATGTTCTCTGTCTCTCATTCTCTCTCTCACAAATAAATAAAATCTTAAAAAAAAAAAAAAATTGAAACTAAGGAGACTGGGGACCCTGACCCATTTCTCCCTAATGTTTCTTTCTGAAAATTATCAAACATACAGAGAAGTTTTTAAAGAATTGCACATTGAGCGCTCATGTTCCCACCACCTAGATTCTGCAGTTAGCATTTCTCTCCCCGTTTTATCACGTATCTGTCCATCCCTCTCTCCAT
>NW_027715291.1:0-5635 GCF_054177405.1 Leptonychotes weddellii | reverse complement strand
CTTGATTGGATCATTTGTTCTTTGGGTGTTGAGTTTGATAAGTTCTTTATAGATTTTGGATATTAACCCTTTATCTGATATGTCATTTGCAAATATATCTTCTCCCATTCTGTCGGTTGTCTTTTGGTTTTGTTGACTGTTTCTTTTGCTGTGCAAAAGCTGTTTATCTTGATGAAGTCCCAATAGTTCATTTTTGCCCTTGCTTCCCTTGCCTTTGGTGATGTTTCTAGGAAGAATTTGCTGCGGCTGAGGTCGAAGAGGTTGCTGCCTGTGTTCTCCTTTAGGATTTGGATGGACTCCTGTCTCACACTGAGGCCTTTCAACCATTTGGAGTCTATTTTTGTGTGTGGTGTAAGGAAATGATCCAGTTTCATTCTTCTGCACCATCAGTTTTATTCTTTTTTTTTCTTTTTTTTTTTTAATTTTATTTATTTATTTGAGAGAAAGAATGAGATAGAGAGAGAGAGCATGAGAGGGGGGAGGGTCAGAGGGAGAAGCAGACTCCCCGCCAAGCAGGGAGCTCGATGTGGGATTCGATCCCGGGACTCCAGGATCATGACCTGAGCCGAAGGCAGTCGCCCAACCACTGAGCCACCCAGGCGCCCACCATCAGTTTTATTCTTAACCTTCCTTTATATTCAGCTTGATTTTCATTTCTTGATAAGAAATCCCCAATTAACTTAATATTGGCTGTTTTCCCTCCATTTAAAGATTTCCAGATGACTTTCTTCTATTACTTAGTACATGAAAACATTTAATTATAAATTCTCTTCTATAATTTTTTCCCATAACTTATATATAAGACCCTAAGAATGCAGGGTGACTGATTTATTTATTATTATTTCTATTGTGATCTTTAGTGCTCAACAGAGTCTTGATAATTGAGTAAACAATTCATAGTGTTTAATAATTGATAATTCATTTATATAAATCTCACTTTGCTCCAAAATGATGGCATACTATAGCAACTAAGAGATCAGACTCTGCCCTCAGAAAGATATAGATTTGTATCCTAGCTTGAATACTTTCTTTTCTTTTTTAATGTGAACAGCTCAACTATTTTTAGCTTTGTGAACTTGAGTAAATTGCCTAATCTCATTAAACCTGTTTTTTTAGCAGTAAAATAAAGATGTATAGAAAGTTTCCCATGGGTTATAGATTGTTATGAGGATTAAACTTTATCTTATAAGAGTTCCTATTATAAGAAGTCTCAATATGTTATGGCAATTATTATTTGCCATTATGAAGGAATATTAGGTGACATTTAAAAATAGATAAGAACAATATTAAAATAAAGATAATAATTTAAAATCATGGCTGGCAAAAATACAAGTAGGCCAGAAATATAAAACCAGATGGATATGTAGATATGCAATCTTAGATTCAACAGCAGACACTGAAACAGACTATCAGGTTCTGTTAACTGAAGCAGGTAAGGAAACACAATGAATTATAACGTTTGAGATGGTCAAAAGGAAAAACACACAAATTCTGGTGAAGAAATAAATTTTTTTCCTATTATCTATAAGAAATAAGCTTTTCATACTGAGACTTCTCATGGAAACGTTAGATATGGTTGACAACATGTTTAACAATATCCCTGGAATTACTGAGATAGCACTATTACCCTTTCAGTTAGCACTCTTACACCTGAGGCATAGTACCAATATTCAAGTCAGGTAAAGCATTATTGCAACAGGTTGAAAGGAATGTGGTCCAAAAGTTGACATTTGGCTTAATCCAGAGATAACATCTAGACAGTCTAGATGTGTCCTCCAAACAATCCTATGTAAATGTCTACAGAGTATTTTAAATTTTACGTGTCACAATTCAAGATTATTCCAAAAACAGTTTAGCTCTTTTCTTTTCCCTAATCTTCTCCAAAAGCCCTCACTGCTAAGGTAGTTGCAATCTGGGGGCAAATATATCCTTTGGTTTGCCAAAAGAGGGAATTTCAGACTCTCACAGATTAACTCAATCTCTTTTGAGTAAATACTCAGTAGTTTAGGGTTTCTCCTCCATCCTGCCCATGAGGACACTGGGGATAGAGAAAATCTTAGATAATTTCATGATGTTAGAGCTTTTTGTTTTTATTAGCTTTAATCAGCTCTCCTGGTATTACAAGTCTTCAGAATTTCAATCAGGTTGTTCTTTCCCACTCTTGGTTTGGGTTCTTCATCTCTGCCTGCAGCCTCTGTTACAAGGTTACCTCATTCTTCATTGTTGTTCCTCTTCTGTCCTCCAATCTCTCCACCACTAGAGCATGCTGAAAATTGCTTTCTGTGATACTTATGATCAGAGGGAGATTTGGCATATACCACATTTGCTCTTCTCTCTGTTCAAATATGCCATGCTCTCAATGCCACTACTCCATTCAATGGGAATTGCATACTGGTATGGGGCACCCTGCAATGTGTTTTCCTCCTAAAAGCTCAAATTAGAAGTGAGTCAAAGTCTTTCTACTGTTGGTCTTCTGCTCTGTGTATATGAAGTATCTACCTTTTGCAATCCACGCTTCATCTCCCAGGAATGCAATCTGGAGTTACAGCTGTAGCATTTATCTTCCTGGTTTTCTTCTTATGTTCCCTGGAACAAGAAATGCTTTCTTCTTATTCCTTTTCTGTCTAGAAAAGACTTCTCTTATGTGATAGCTTCCTTATCCTTGAGATATCATTAACCCATTCCCTTCCTTGGGGCCATAGTGGCAGGCAGGCTTTGTGGGAACATGATTTAAGGGAGAAATAATAATTCTTTCAGCTTATTATTTTTGGAATATTAACCCATTATGTATAATTTTACTCAGAAGAATTTGTCAAAACTGTTGATTACCAGATAGTCTGAGGTTACTATCAAATGTCTGTAATGGCACATATTTAGTTCCCATTCTGTTACTCTTCATTTAAGCTGCCTGATTGCATACCTCTAATCATGGTCTGTGTGAATGACAAATGATGGACTTTGTGATATATAATCTGACTAATGGCTCCACACAGCCTAATATAACCATCCCATATGTACATTTCTAAATTTTTATTGGGCAGCTAACGAGATTTTCCCACAAAGTTTATCTAGACCTTCTTCATAGTGAGTGAAAGGACCAACGAAAATTGATGACTCTGGCTGGAGTGCAGATGGCTTTTGGAAAGCCCAAGTTTTTTCTGGCTGTGTGCTGAGGTCTTGGATTAAGAAAAGGCCATGCTGATATAGCATTTGTTTATTTATCAGATTTAACAAACATCTTTTGAATGCCCACTATAGGCAAATTCTGAAATTATGCCATGAATAAGTGCATTAAAATCTCTCAGTCTACTTGACCACAACGTGAACCTCTTGGGTTTTATTTTGATATATTCTTGGCATGTGGAAAATAAATATCTTATCTTTCGGTCATTGTGCTGTTCTTCTTTTCTAGAAACAACTTCCTAAACATTAGGGGGATGGATATATATATATATTTTTAATTATATATTTATATATTGTAATATGTATTATATATATGTATGTATATGTACATGTATATATATTATATCTAATATATATATTAGAAAAGAACTTCAGGACTTTTCACATCTGTAGGATAACCATACAATTTCCATATGATCCTAACACCTGACTCCTTTTTCCCTTCACAAAATAACCAACACTCATACCCCAACTCCAACCATCTGCCTTTAAGTACTTTGGATTCTTCATGTATTTCACCAGATGTAACCAATATTTCATGTCAGAATTTACCACTGTTAACTATATCTTTTATCTATTCACCATGAATTTTTTTTGTATACCTTCTGGAGCCAAAGAGTTACAAATTCAATTATACAATCTTTCATACCCATTAAAGTCTAATGTATCTACAAGCCTCTTAGTGGAGAATGACAAGCTCTCCAGCTGGCTATTTTGCAGACATCAACACAAACATACTGGCTGTTTGAAGAGTTCCTTCATGCTTGTCCTCTTTCAAGGCTGTTAAAGTCCATAAATTTATGAAATCTAGTTAAGCTATGAGATTTTTCTTTATCCACCAGATACACTGGTCTTAAAAGCCTTGAGATTTTTTTTTTTTAAGTTTGAGTTAAGAATGGAGTAGGCCTTTTTTTTTTTTTAAATATATTTTATTTATTTATTTGACAGAGAGAGAGAGAGCTATCACAAGCGGGGGTTGGGGGGCAGGGCAGAGGGAGAGGGAGAAGCAGGCTCCTGGTTGAGCAGGGAGCCTGATGCGGGGCTTGATCCCAGGACCCTGGGATCATGACCTGAGCCGAAGGCAGACACTTAACTGGCTGAGCCACCCAGATGTCCCAAAAGCCTTGAGATTATTACCCAAGATTTCTGAAGGATGTCTAGGGGAGGCAGAGAAAAGTATGTGCCTGTTTTAAGGATTGATTAGAAAACTGAAAGAGTGCCTTTGTCTTTTACAGACCTTGAAGAAAACATAGACCACGGTGTTCATACACTTTGTTTTAAAGCATTAAGACAATCCCTGAGATGAGTTAAAGCTAACTCCTCTTATCCAGGGCCATGAAATATCCACAGTAGCAACTACTACATATATGTTCATTCAGGACCCCAATTCTTCCATGAATTATAGAAAGATGAAAACATAGCCTCAAATTCAGTAGGACAAAAAAGGTAGACAAGGACCTTTAAAACAGTAGGGTTTTTCTAGGAATGTACCTATTAAATTATTAAGATAAGAGGCTCTAGTCTGTTAGAAGCTCCTATAACAGAATCAAACCCAATGAGAGAGATCCTAAGCAAACTCAAATGTGGTTTCCCTTTTACCTACATCTCCAGTTTTGTTATGTTTATTAGTTCAGTGAACATACTTTGATCTGCACTGTTTACCAAATTAATTTTTATCAATAAATTATTGTATTTTATTCTATTTCCATAAAATTAAAATAATACAGTAGTCCCATGTCCCTTATTCCCTACATTTATCCTCCCCAGAAGCATACACTTTCACCTCTTTTAATTGTTTCTTTTGGTAGTCAAACCATATTTCTGAATAATATTCAAACTTTTGATTTTAAAAGAATTAGCTATTTTCCAAAAACACTCTGTGGTAGCCAGTCTTCAAGATGACCCCTAAAAACGCCCACCTACTGACTTAGGGCCTTGTTTAGTCTCATCCCATATTGAATAGGTCTGAGTGGCTCACATAACCAACAAGATTATGTGGAAATGCTGATGTGTTACTTCTGCACATAGGGGATAAAATACACTGGATCTTCTAATTGGATCATTCATTCTGGAGAAGCCAGCTTCAGTGCTGTGAGGATGCTCAAGCAGCTCTTTGGAAGGTCCATGTGGTCCATAGGTACTGACGTCCTGCCAATAGCCCAAATTGCCAGCCATGTGAATAAGCCATCATGAAAGCTAATTCTCTAGTCCCATTTAAGTCCCAGCCAACATCTTTTTTTTTTTAATTTGTTATTGTTAAGGTAATCACCAAACATTACATCATTAGTTTTTGATGTAGTGTTCCATGATTCATTGTTTGTGTATAACACCCAGTGCTCACTTCAGAGAGTACCCTCTTTAATACCCATCACCAGGCTAACCCATCCTCCCACCCCCCTCCCCTCTTGAACCCTCAGTTTGTTTTTCAGAGTCCATCGTCTCTCATGGTTCA
>NW_027715290.1:0-326 GCF_054177405.1 Leptonychotes weddellii | reverse complement strand
GCGGAGTCAGACCAGCTATGGATTCTCAGGGTAGACTTGTTTTCTTCATTCATAACATGAGCCAAGGCAGTTTGCTTCTCCCTTTGTGTGTGTGGATCTTGTTGTCATTGTTGTAGGTACTTGCTCTGAAGGTGGAGCCCTTTGAGGAACCTGGTTTGAAGGGCCCACTTTTAACTCCCTCTCTCGCAGGTAGTCAGGGCCCCAGCATGCTAATACCTCTTGTCTTTCAACATCCACTTCTGTCTCCGGGATTTCTCTTACTTTCTTATAAGCTCAGTGTGTGCTGCCCCTGTACTCGTTCTGTGCTGCCCTGAATTTCTAGGTGG
>NW_027715289.1:0-326 GCF_054177405.1 Leptonychotes weddellii | reverse complement strand
GGCCATGGTGGTGGCAGTCATGGTCATCGTAGTGGTGGTGGTGGTGGTGGCAGTCATGGTCATCATGGTGGTGGTGGCAGTCATGGTCATCGTAGTGGTGGTGGTTGTGGTGGTCATGGTCATCGTGGTGGTGGTCGTGGTGGTGGCGGTGGTGGTCATGGTGGCGGCAGTGGTGGTCACAGTGGTGGTGGCCGTATGTTAAATGAATGAGAGAGGGAGACAAAAAAACTCTCAGAGGTCTTACATCTGCCACAAGACGTACTATCAAATACCAAGAGGTTCAAAGAAATTAACTGGAAAGAAAAGCAACTCCAGAAGTATATGAT
>NW_027715288.1:0-326 GCF_054177405.1 Leptonychotes weddellii | reverse complement strand
CATGCATCTCTTGGGGTGGGAATAGTGAGCTGCTTAATTCCCTGGGGGAGTGGACTCATTCGTGATTCTCCCAGATACCATAACTGAGCACCAAGGCCTGGACTCTATCACTCTTGGCTGAGTGACCTTGAACAAGTGGCTTCTGAGTCTCAGTTTTCTCATCTGTAAAAGGGGGTCACGATGGGGCCATATGAGGGCACCATGAGACAAGGATGTGAAAGTGCTTTGGAAATTGACAGTTTTCTAAGCCACTTACAGCTAGTCACGCTAGGGGGGAAGGGGGGAGAGAGAGAGAGAGAGAGGAGAGTGTGTGTGTGTGTGTGTGT
>NW_027715287.1:0-326 GCF_054177405.1 Leptonychotes weddellii | reverse complement strand
ATCCAAGCCAGGAAACACCAGGAGGCACCAGAACCTGGAAGAAGGAAGGAAGGATTTTCCCTTAAAGCCTTTGGATGGAGTGTGACCCCTACTGACACCTTGATATCAGACTTATGGCCTCCAGGACTGTGAAAAAGTAAGTGTCTCTTGTTATAAGCCACCCTGTTTGTCTAATTTGTCTAATGAGTTGCAGCAACCCAAGGAAACTAACACAATAGGTCAGCTGAGTCTTCCTAATGGTATCTACTCTTGTGATTCCTCTTGTTTAAGATGCTCACCATACCTCTCATACCTCTCCTCCTGTTAAAATGATAGTCAACATTTTT
>NW_027715286.1:0-326 GCF_054177405.1 Leptonychotes weddellii | reverse complement strand
TGAAGGAAAATGCCCAATGAAGTAAAGTAAGGAGAGAGGAGGAGACAGTGCAAGTGAGAAGCTGCAGCATGCGATGTGGTCCCTCCTGTGTGTGGATTATTTGCGGAAATGCTCAGGATGCTGGCCACTCCCCCAGGTTTGCGCATGGAATGCTAGGGGAATAATCCCGAGCTGGCAGAAACAATATAGACCACACCAATGAAGCACTGTTAGTGCCCGTGTAAATTGCAGAGTGTTGTTGTTTGAAAGGAAGTGCAGTAACCAAGTGGGATATATCCAATGTTTAAACACATTCCATTTCAGGGGCACCTGGGTGGACTCAGTGC
>NW_027715285.1:0-326 GCF_054177405.1 Leptonychotes weddellii | reverse complement strand
TGGGTGGCTCAGTTGGTTAAGCGACTGCCTTCGGCTCAGGTCATGATCCTGGAGTCCCGGGATCGAGTCCCGCATCGGGCTCCCTGCTTGGCAGGGAGTCTGCTTCTCCCTCTGACCCTCCTCCCTCTCATGCTCTCTGTCTCTCATTCTCTCTGTCTCAAATAAATAAATAAAATCTTTAAAAAAAAAAAAAAAAGAATATTGGATAGAATTCCAATATGCAGATCACATATCCTGCCCTCAAAGCCATAGAATCATTCCATTTAGAGCTGACAGAAGTCCTCAGAGGGCCTTCGTTATTAAATTTGTTGTAGATTCAGGCATCA
>NW_027715284.1:0-326 GCF_054177405.1 Leptonychotes weddellii | reverse complement strand
TCTGTGATCGGCAGTGATTTCAAATTCAACAATGTAACCGAGCTTCGTCCTCACAGTTAGAAACAGGATGATGACTTTGGAGCATGGCTAATATGACCTGCCTTTCGCTTCTCTCTCGGGCATTGTTACTGCTCTTGAGAGCATCCGCCAAGATATTCATGTGACTATATGGTAGCACAGAAAGATGGCAGAAAGAGTGCTTCTGGTTTTTTATGGGAGTAATAGTGGTGAAGAATGACAGCTATTGCAGTTTGCACCTATCACCTCCGTTCTTGCTAAGTTTTACCTCAGTGTGAACGTCAACATGGTGAAAAGGCAATAATGTC
>NW_027715283.1:0-326 GCF_054177405.1 Leptonychotes weddellii | reverse complement strand
TAGAATCAGACACGGGCAAGAAAGGAGCTTGTAGCATCAGAATGGCCTGGAAGCCCAGTGGTGTTTAATAAGCTGTTCCATCAGAAACTTGGGAAATCTGATGTATTAACATAATTTTGAATGACTTGTATTTGAAAAATAGGATTCATAGGAACTCCAAGATACTGTATAAATTTCCCTCAAGTGCTGGAAGAAACATGTTAGGGTAGCATATATTGTGAAAGCCCAGGAATGAATTCCCCTACTTTGTCTTTCTTCACAAATGAAGACCATTTGTTCTGGAAACTATGATTAGCAAACATATAACTGCATGGTTCAATGTTTCT
>NW_027715282.1:0-326 GCF_054177405.1 Leptonychotes weddellii | reverse complement strand
AGTTTTTAGACCTGACCTGGGTTTTTGAAGAAATTGTGATCAATGTCTACAAGGTAAAGGTGATAGAAAAACTATCTAGCATATATCTACTTAAAAATGCATAAATCTCTAGAATGTAATTATAATATATAAAATTAATCTTTACAATCATTACTAAAAATTACTATTTAAGCCACCTACTATTTGTTCCTCTCCTTCATCTCTTAGCTAGTACCATACTTATTCTTATCAGTACCATACTTATTCTTAACAATTTTTATTCTCCAAGCACATGAAAACACAGGCACTTGTCAAATATGCTTTGAGTATTCCCCTATTTCTGGATT
>NW_027715281.1:0-326 GCF_054177405.1 Leptonychotes weddellii | reverse complement strand
GAGGCGATCGGACACGGGGAGACGGCAGGGCAGGCGCTGGGACACGGGGAGAGGGCAGGTGAGACACTGGGACGCGGGGAGAGGGCAGGGGAGAGGCTCGGACATGGGGAGAGGGCAGGGCAGCTCTGTGTGTGCAGCTGTTCAGGTCTGCCCGCGGCTGAAGGGCCACCGTTCCTATGGCGTCAGAAGAGGCTCCGAGGAGAGCTGGCGCTCGTCCCAGTAAGTCCCAGTAAGGCCAAGGAGCATCTCATTGTCTCCACAGCAGGAAAGGTGGGCAGCCCCTCCCCTCCCCTGGCAGCCTGGGCCCTTCGGCTCCGTGTGTGTGT
>NW_027715280.1:0-5635 GCF_054177405.1 Leptonychotes weddellii | reverse complement strand
TGCCTTTGTTTCCCTTGCCTTTGGAGATGTGTCTAGCCAGAAGTTGCTGAGGCCGAGGTCAGAGAGGTTGCTGCCTGTGTTCTCCTCTAGTATTTTGATGGATTCCTGTCTCACATTTAGGTCTTTCATCCATTTTGAGTCTATTTTTGTGCATGGTGTAAGAAAAATGGTCTTCTGCATGTGGCTGTCCAGTTTTCCCAACACCATTTGTTGAAGAGACTGTCTTCTTTCCATTGGATATTCTTTCCTGCTTAGTCGAAGATTAGCTGACCATAGAGTTGAGGGTCCATTTCTGGGTTCTCAATTCTGTTCCTTTGATCTATGTATCTGTTTTTGTGCCAGGACCATACTGTTTTGATGATCACCACTTTGTAATAGAGCTTGAAGTCCAGAATTGTGATGCCACCAGCTTTGCTTTTCTTTTTCAACATTCCCCCGCCTATTCGGGGTCCTTTCTGTTTCCATACAAATGATAGGATTATTTGTTCCAGCTCAGTTAAAAAAGTTGATGGTATTTTGATAGGGATTGCATTGAATGTATAGATTGCTCTATGTAGCATAGATATTTTAGCAATATTTGTTCTTCCAATCCATGAGCATGGATTGGTACTAGAAGTTCTAGCCTCAGCAATGAGACAAGAAAAACTAAGAAAAGGCATCTGAATCAGCAGAGAAGAAGTCAAACTCTCACTCTTTGCAGATGACATGATACTCTATGTGGAAAACCCAAAAGACTCCAGCCCAAAATTGCTAGAACTCATACAGGAATTCAGTAAAGTGGCGGGATCTAAAATCAATGCACAGAAATCAGTTGCATTTCTATGTCTAACAAGAAGACAAAAGAAAGAGAAATTAAGGAGCCATTCCCCTTTACAATTGGACCAAAAACCATAAGATACCTAGAAATAAACCTAACCAAAGAGGCAAAGGATCTACACTCAGAAAACTATAGAACACTCATGAAAGAAATTGAAGAAGACACAAAGAAATGGAAAACGTTCTATGCTCATGGAAGTTCTATATTGAGATCACACAAGTTCTCATAGAGGTGTGTGGCTCTCCCCTTTGAAGGAATCACCTTATTCAAATGATTTTATTCATTGGGGACAGGGAAGAAAGTGGGGATGTCTCACTGAATTGCCTCCACATAGTTTATCTCTATGATCTATAGCCAAAGTGAACTTTTTATTTCTAAAGGGAAATTTTTGCCATATTAGCAATTGGAAGAGAAATTGATGTAACTGATTTTTGTGGTATGTTTAGAATCTCACAGATGATAAAGAACAAGTAAATTCATTCCTAATTGTGACCTTATTAAATAATTAAATTTCTCTTCATGTAATCAAGTTATATTTCACTAGATGGATGAAGACAATTATTTGAGTAAATTAAAACAAAACAAAAACATTCTCAGTCATCACCTCTCAGCACTGTCTTTCTCTATGCAGAATTTTTTACTAAACTGACTGAACTGTTTCATATTCTCACAAGACAAATTTCTCAGGTAAAACAAAAACACTTTTTCTCTTGCAAATTAATATTAATGAAATTAATGTTTTATTGGCAAAAGTGAATATCACATCTATATAATGTTGTATGGCTCATTCTTCTCAGTGTTCCATTTAATGAATAACACTATAATAGGATGGCTATATAGCTTTAGCAAAATAGGTCATTATATGTTCATCAAAGTTTGGCAGAATATCTGTGAAATTTTTCAGGGTATAGTTGAGAACCACTGATCTAGGGATGCCTGGGTAGCTCAGCCTGTTAAGTGGCCAACTCTTGATTTCAGCTCAGGTCATGACCTCAGGGTGGTGAGATCAAGCCCCGCATCAGGCTCCACATCCAGTGGGGAGTCTGCTTGAGATTCTCTCTCTCCCTCTCTCTAAAATAAATGAATAAATCGTTTTTTTAAAGATTTTATTTATTTGTTTGAGAGAGAGAGTATGAGAGAGAGAGCATGAGAGGTGGGAGGGTCTGAGGGAGAAGCAGACTCCCTGCTCAACAAGAAGCCCAATGTGGGACTCGATCCTGGGACTCCAGGATCATGACCTGAGCTGAAGGCAGTTGCTTAACCAACTGAGCCACCCAGGCACCCATAAATGAATAAATCTTAAAAAAAAAAAAAATCACTGATCTATACTGATAAGACACCAGAGAATGAGAAGAGTGGCTATTTCCTATCAAGCTACATGATCTAAAAATCTACAGATGTTACTATATATCATCACAATGAAAGGGGGAGGGAGAAGTTAGTGAAGTGGTTGGTCTAAATGTTAAGGGCATGGATGACTAAAGATCCATTCCTTGGGTGAAATTGAGGACAACAATAACAATGACAGTAGTAATATGTGAAAGGAACTTATACTTTCTGCTAAATCTTCTTAAAGGAAAACACATGGTAGAAAAGTTATAAGTAGGTCTTTAGAAGTTGGAAATCATAGACCTTTGCTGACATCATTCTGAGAAGCAGGTAAGATTGCCTTAAAAACAGCAACGACCTATTAGAGAAACCCAATAAGGCCACCCTGGCCTACAGGAGGTTATAGAAAGATTATACAATTTCCTTTTTTAACTGTGAAAGTAATGGCAGCAATGGACAGGGCATGTGTTAAAAGAGGCTTCCACTGCTGGGAATATATGATAGAAATACTCTTCCTACATCTCCCTCTAAGTACAGTTTAAAAACCTGGACATTATATATAAAAACAAACACAAGAAGACTGAAAGGTGGGGAGAAAAAGGCAAACCAGCTTAGAAAACTTGGGACCCAAGAAACGACACAATGGTGTTTCTGGGTTTTCTTTTTGCCTCATACATTCCAGACTTGAAGCTGAGTAAGTCAGCAACCCCAAAATGCCAATAGGTACAGAGAAAGAAAAAGCACTCCAAAAACCCTGATCTCTTTATCCAAAGAACCAGGAAAGGACAGTCTACCAAGACTGAAAATAAAATAAAATAAAAAACAAAAAAAACCCTCTTTAGAAATAACTGCTTTACTCTAGCCAAATAACCAGAAAAACTGTGCCCCCACTCATGCCAGCAAAGGCCTATGACTTCCAACCTTAGGGACTGAAACAGGAGCTCTATCCCTACCCTGCTCATCAGAGTGATGTCAGAGAAGGCTGAGTAGGGAAATGGAACTTTCATTCCTGCTAGATAATAATGATACTAGGAAATTTGGATATCCACAGGTAAATGAATAAATATAGATCACTACTTTACACCATATATAAAAATTAACTCAAAATGGATCAAAGACATAAACCTAAGAGCTAAGACTATAAAATTCATAGAAGGACACAGGAGTAAATCTTTGTGACCTTGAAGTAGACAATGATTTCTTAAATATGACACCAGAAGCACAAGAAACAAAAGGCAATAAACTGGATTTCATCAAAATTAAAAACTTCTGCACATTAAACACTATCAAAAGAGTGAAAAAATAACCCACAAATGAGAGAAAATACTTGCAAATCATATATCTAATAAGAGTCTACAATCTACAATGTATAAGGAATTCTCGACAACAAGAGAAACAGCCCAATAAAAAATGGGCAAAGAACTTGGATATTTCTCCAAAGAAGATATGCAAATGAACAAAAAGCACATAAAGAGATGTCCAACATCATTAATCATTATCGAAATGTAAGTCAAACCAACAATGAGATACCACTTCATACCCACTAGGATGGTTATAATCAGGAAGTCAGATAACAAGTGTTGGCAAGGATGTGGAAATACTGGAACCCCCATATATTGCTGGTGAGAATGTAAAATGATGCAAATACTTTGAAAAACAATCTGGCAGATCCTCAAATGGTTAAATATAGAGTTACCATATAACTCTGCAATTCCACAGGACAATTGAAAACATGTGCTCACAGAAAAACTCGTATAGAAATGTTCACAGCAGCATTATTCATAATGGCCCAAAAGTGGAAACAATGCAACTGTCCATCAACTGATGAATGGATAAACAAAATGTAGTATATCCATAGAATGGAATATTATAAAAAGGAATGAAATACTGATACATGCTACAACATCGATGAATGTTGAAAATATGCTAAGTGAAATGAACAACTGATTCCATTTATATTAAATTTTCATAATAGAAACCATCATAGAGGCAGAGAGATTAGTGACTTACAGGAGTTAGGGAGAGGGAAGACTGGGGAGTGACTGCCTAATGTACATGGAGATTATCTTCAGTATAATGAAAATGTTTTGAATTAGATAGAGGTGGTGGTCATATACTAAAAAACAATTATACACATAAAAATGCTTAAAATGGTGAATTTTTAAGTTATGTTGATTTCATCTTAATAAAAAAACCAATCTAGGTAAATAAAATTGGAATTCTAAAGAATGTTCAAGTAATATATGAGGGCAGAAAAAATAGTAAAATAAAAGAGGGAGAGCAAAAACAGAAAACAAACAAAAATGGCAGCCTTTAAACCTAAACATATCAATAATCACATTAAATGAAAATGGTCTAAATATTACAACTAAAAGAGAGACTGGCATAGTTGATTTAAAAACATGACCCAGGAGTTTAGATGGTGGAGTAGCAGCAGGGAGCCTGGGCTTTCCTCATCCTTCAACACAGCTAGATCAACATCAAATCATTTTGAACAACTAGAAAACTGACCTGAGGATTAAGAAAACAATCTGCACAATTGGAGGGACAGAACATGGCAGGTGTGAGGTTCACAGATGTGAACTGGGGGAGAGAAAAGCCAGGGTGTTGCAGAGGGGAGAGAGCCCTTTTCATGGACAGAAGTCAGGGAGAGAGGGAGAGAGCAGGAGAGAGAACAGTGCATAGCGTTCAGTCAAGATGCCATGGTGTGGGGATCCTGTGGGTCATACTGGAAGAGAATGCTCCCCTTCCTGCTACACATTTGGAAGAGAATATATTGCCTCTCCAAGGACAAAAGGCCTACTGGACACCACTAAGTGTCCATTCAACAGCAGGGGACAGAGGTGCGCACAGGGGGCAGATAACATTTGTTTCCTTTTCTCATTTTTTGGATCAGGTTTGTTTGTTTTTTTTCAAATCAGGCTTATCTTAACAAACATTATCAAAGCATACCTAATTAAAAGTCCAAACACTCCCCACTGCAAGCAAGGAGGAACTATGCAGAGGACTGACCTGTGGGAAAGACAATAACACAATAACAGGGTGCACAAAGCATACACCAGAAACACTTCCTGAAGCACCAGGCCCAGTAGAGTGTATGACCGCTTCTTAATATGGCATTACTCTGCGGAGCAGGAAACATAACAAACTTTCATAACACGCAAAGACAGAAATCTAGAAATAATGACAAGACAGAGGAATTCTCCACAAAAGAAAGATCAATAAGAAATCACATCCAGGGATTTCTGAACAAGACTTTAGAACAATGGTCATAAGAATAGTAGCTGGGCTAGGGCCAGATGGCTTCCCAGGGGAATTCTACCACACATTTAAAGAAAAATTAATACCTATTCTTCTGAAACTGTTCCAAAAAATAGTAATGGAAGGAAAACTTCCAAACTCATTTTATGAGGCCACCATTACCTTGATACCAAAACCAGACAAAGACCCCATCAAAAAGGAGAATTACAGACGAATATCCCTGATGAA
>NW_027715279.1:0-326 GCF_054177405.1 Leptonychotes weddellii | reverse complement strand
TCTTCATACTTCTGATCTCATGGTTGCAAGATGGTTGCTCTACCCCTAATCTCACATCCACATTCCAGACAGGAAGAAGGAGAAAGAAAAGGAGGAACTAGCAGTACCTGTATCAGGAGAACAAAGATTTCCCAAATCCCTGGCTGATTTCTATTTACTCAGTGGCCAGAATGGTGTCCTGTGGCCACCTCAGCAGCAAAACGGTATGGAAAGACAGATATTTTTAGGTAGCACATTGCTGATTTAAACAAAATTAGGATTCTCTTAGTAAAGAAGGGAAGAACGTATATTCAATAGGCATCAAGAAGCAGATGTGTTAAAAAGGC
>NW_027715278.1:0-326 GCF_054177405.1 Leptonychotes weddellii | reverse complement strand
TGCTTACTCTAAGTATCAGACACTTTCCCAGATCCTGTGATATATCTTAGTACAGTATTAGTGAAGAGACGGCAGTTATGCCTGTATCTTGAACAGTGTCACTCTGAATTGAAAATAGGCCCCCCCTTTTTTTTTTAACTAACAGAGCTTTTAATTCACTGGCTGATAGTGTCAATAATGCTATCCATTTTTTTTTATTGTGTTATGTCAGTCACCATACAATACATCATTAGTGTTTTTTAAAATTTTTTGTTATGTTAATCACCATACATTACATCATTAGTTTTTGATGTAGTGTTCCATGATTCATTGTGCATAACACTCAG
>NW_027715277.1:0-326 GCF_054177405.1 Leptonychotes weddellii | reverse complement strand
CAAATGGACAACAGCCTTTTCCCTTTGAAACAGTGTGAGCTGATCGAATGTGGTTTATTCGCCCCAATTATGACTCGGTGCCTGAAAGGTGAGGGTGGGGGGTATTGATACTTGTTTAAAATTAAGGCATTTGTTTATTCTGCTGCAGTAGAATACATCTCAAGAAGGACCAAAGGATGGTTTCCATGTCCAGTCGGCAGGTGGACCTCCTTAGAAAGACCTGCAGGAGAGTAGGAATCCACCTTACTGGCAGCAGTCTGAGGCCTTGAGCCTTTGTCTGGGCCCAAGCACCCCTCTTTTAGATGCCCCGCAGCTAAATCCTGCCT
>NW_027715276.1:0-326 GCF_054177405.1 Leptonychotes weddellii | reverse complement strand
GTTTTGGACATGCTCTGTCTGTGTGCCAGACTGAGGTTAGAGCATTACATTGCTTGTCTTGAGGGAACACTGGATATCCAGGTAAAAGTGCCACAATGCATTCTTCATGCAAGAGAGAGGAACTTTTCATAGAATGTTTGGTATCTAATTCTCTTATCTCAATTTTTAAGTAAAAGACACTTCTAATTCTTCGGGGGGGTGGTATGTTAAAGGAAACACATAGGTCATCTGAAAGGTAGTGATAGTTTCATGTTATTAAGAAATTTTGGTTTCGGGCGCCTGGGTGGCTCAGTCGTTAAGCGTCTGCCTTCGGCTCAGGTCATGAT
>NW_027715275.1:0-326 GCF_054177405.1 Leptonychotes weddellii | reverse complement strand
TTTTTTTTTTTAACTTAGAACTGCAGCCATACTGTAACAGGCCCAGAGAAAACTTCCTTCCCTCAAAAACTGTACTGTATAAGTGAAATGTAACATACACCCATGAACACACAGATAAACCCTATGTCACCTCTTCAACAAAATCCACATGCCATCTATATGCTTTCCCCGTTTTGGAGGTGAAAAATTTAGGCTTGGAAAGCAAATTAGAAGTGGAATCACAACGTAGCAAAAATCTCTGGGTTTTGAATTATGTTTCTTCTTTTTTTGTTTTTTTTCTATTTATTTATTTATTTATTTTTATTCTTATGTTAATCCCCATACAT
>NW_027715274.1:0-326 GCF_054177405.1 Leptonychotes weddellii | reverse complement strand
TGAAACAACCGGAAGTCCATCAACAGAGGAATGGTCCAGTAAAAAATTGTGGTACGTCTATCCAAGGGCCTACCGCTCAGTTATAAAAAGACCTGAAGTTCTGACCCATGCTAAAAAGTTCATGAAGCCGATAGGGGGCGGAGCAAGATGGCGGAGGAGTAGGAGACCTGGATTTCATCTCCTCTCAGGAATTCAGCTGGATAGGGATCAAACCATTCTGAACACCTACAAACTCAACAGGAGATCGAAGAAAGGAATAGCAACAACTCTCTGAACAGAAAAGCGACCACTTTCTGGAAGGTAGGACGGGCGGAGAAGTGAATCCG
>NW_027715273.1:0-326 GCF_054177405.1 Leptonychotes weddellii | reverse complement strand
GCCTGTGTTTTTAAAGAAAGTTAGGGATGCCTGGGTGGCTCAGTCAGTTAAGTGTCTGTCTTAGGCTCAGGTCATGGTCTCCGGGTCCTGGGATCGAGTCCTGGCTCAGGCTCCCTGCTCAGCGAGGAGCCTGCTTCTCCCTCTGCCTCTGCTGCTTCCTCTGCTTGTGCTCTCGCTCGCTCACTCTCTCTCAAATAAATAAATAAAATTTAAAAAAATAAAGAAAGTTAAGCTCTGGTCTTGCCTCCTGGGAACTCCCATTCCTGGGAGTGTGCAATTTGTGGTTGGGGCAAAATAAGAGAGAGTTTTCAGGGACCCTGACTGTG
>NW_027715272.1:0-326 GCF_054177405.1 Leptonychotes weddellii | reverse complement strand
TGGCAGTCTGAGCAAACTAGTACAATCTCTATCATTTTAATATTAAGACAATAAATATTATTCTTAACTTTTCTTAATTTAGTGGTCAACGTGAACAGTATACTTTATTGACATAACCAGTTTTTACCAAACACTCTTTTCATCGCCTCTTTTACATCTTTGTTCCTTAAACTGTAGATGATGGGATTCAGCATGGGAATCACAACCGTGTAAAATATTGACACTATCATGTCATGGTCCAGAGCATAGCTGGAACTTGGCCTCACATACATGAAGAGGACTGTACCATGAAAAATTGACACTCCAGTTAGGTGAGAACCACACGT
>NW_027715271.1:0-326 GCF_054177405.1 Leptonychotes weddellii | reverse complement strand
CCGACTGGGCCCACCCTCCTGTTTTACACATGTACTGTGGCTTAGAAGGATTCAGTTTCCGGCCCAAGGCGCACACACACTAGCAGTGGAGAAGAAAATGGGCCTCAGGTGTGTGCACACAAGCCCCGGCGCGGGGAACTTCCGAGTCTTAGGGGCTACTGCAGAGAACTAGTTCAGTGTAACAGGGAACAGCCCGAAGACACCACCTTTTCCGTCCCCAGTTCCTTCACAGCTTGGTCCACAATGCTTCGGACATCATCTTCCACTCGGTGTAACCGCAATGCTAACAAATCTGCCAAAGTCGTGGCTTCGTTGATAGAAAATCT
>NW_027715270.1:0-326 GCF_054177405.1 Leptonychotes weddellii | reverse complement strand
TCTCTAAGTTGTTGGGGGGACCTCAGATGCCTCGTACCTGGCTTGGGATGATTAAAGCAGAGGAATATGGCCTTCTGGGGGTGTACAGGACAAAGAGAGAGGAGGTATGGCCCTGAACTTGTTCGTTTGTGGATGAAAGGCATGCTCCGGGATGAGTCCTTTGCTATCTCTAAGAACTGGCTGGCCCTGGGAGGGGCAGTCTCTCCCAACTCAGAAAGGGATTTTTTTAAGGACGACAAAATGGCCTAATATGAAGAACCTAAAAAATATATATATAATAAGATATTGGAAAGGGAGAGAGAGGGAGAAGCAGAGAGAACCTACTG
>NW_027715269.1:0-5635 GCF_054177405.1 Leptonychotes weddellii | reverse complement strand
GGCACTGGTAAGAGAATGAAAAGACAGGACACAGACTGGGAGAAAATGTTTGCAAAACACATACCTAATGAAGGACTTGGAAGATAGTGGATAGTCATATTTGCAATGTGTTAATCAACTACTTGAAAATTTGTTTTCCATTGTGGTTGTGGGCCTGGGAGCAAAGCTAGAGGAGCCCCGACTCTCTGAAGGAGTGCGCGTCTTCCGTGACGTGCAGAAGTTTAGTTGTTATTCTTCCCACACTTGGGTCTTTGGGTTGTTCATTCAGACTTCCTGCCAGCCTTGCTTCTGCAAGTATCTCTGCATTGCCTATGCATTGCCAGCATTATGCTAGGCATAAGGAGACCCCTGGGAGCAAGTCCCCACACAGAGCTATGAATGTTCCTGCACAGAGACGAGGAAGATGAGGAACCCCTCACCCTGGGCTGGCAGGGTTGGGGGGCTGGGGAACACTGGTAACTCTGCACAGGGGAGAAGGGTGGCTGTCACACAGCCTCGGAGGGCTGAGAAGGGTCAAGCTGGCCCCTTCTCTTAAAGGTGAGGGCGCTGTACTAACAGCATCATCAGGCGTTTCCATTTCAACAGCTGCTCACAGGTGGTCTGCATTATGGCTCTCTTGCTCTGGGCCACATCTAGAAGGCAGGCAGGTTTTCTTGGCACAGGAAAGCCAAGACAGTCTTGGCTGAGAGTCTGACCCAAGGCCACCCAGAGAGGAGGGTGCAAGCGAGGCCCCAAGTCCAGCAAAGGTGCAAGCCCTGAGTGGGTTTGTGCGCACGTCACTTGGCACAGAGGCCCTTCAGGGTGGTGCCAGGGAGAGTGGGGGGAGCACGATGCAGAGCAAAGGGCCCTGACCTTGGGCAGAGCTCCATCGGCCTTCACTGACGGCACGACCCTGGGCCCGTCCCTGAGGCTGTGAGGTGTCGAGAATGGCAGCTACCGCACAGGGTGCTTGTGCGCATCAGTGAGCCCGAATCTGGTGACGGGAGAGGGCCCTGCTAATGCTAGACATCGCGTTAGCCCTGTTGCTATGCTTGTTATCACGAGCTTAGATCACGAGCAGGCCTTTCGAGAAGCTAATTTACAGAGAAGTTCACAGGCTTTCCACAGGGGGGCAGTGGTGCCTTGGAGGACCTCGGAAGCTTTCCCCTATCTGGCTGTTTGAGGGACAAGAAGGGTGGCGCCTGGGTGGCTCAGTCGGTTAATCATCTGACTTTAGCTCAGGTCATGATCTTGGGGTCCTGGGATCGAGCCCCAGGTCCGGCTCTGCACTCAGCGGGGAGTCTGCTTGTCCCTCTGCCCCTCACCCCTGCTCATGCTCTCTCTCAAATAAATAAAATTAAAAAAAAAAAAGGACAAAAATGAGGTATCACCAGGGCCCAGGGGCCCTCAGCACCCCTGTGGGTCCCAGCTGTGTGCCTGGAGCCCACCTCCCTGCCCTCAAGTTTCCCAGCAGCCCTGGCCCCACCAGGTGGGCACCAGCACAGGGCCCACCCTCACAGGGCCTGCAGCCTGCCTGGGGTCCCAGCTCCCATCAGCTGAGCCTTCTAAGTGAAGAGCATGCAGTTAGGGTGAGCCAACCTAAAACTTCTGTTTCCCAAGGCTTTCTCTGAAAACAGGCTCTTCTTACCACTTGGGATGTCTACCTGATAGACTGTGGCAAAGGGGGGTTTGGTAGCCTATCCTACCTGGGTTCTCATTCCTCCTTGAGAGGGGCAGGTACTTAACAACTTGCCCCCCTACACATGAAAGGCTTTAGTTCTGGATTTAGATGTGCATCTCAATGGGCTCAGATGCTGTTGACTTCCTCCATGAAGGAGTCAGACGCTCCTTGCTTACTGGGTGACCAGGCAAGCTGGCCCCTGAGGTGCGCTGGGATATGGTTAATGACTGAGTCTTAAAACAGAGGATTGCAAAAGCCCTGATTTTGTAGCACTTGCCAAATTCTGTGGTATAGAGTCCCAGCACAGCAACCTCATGCCATCAACACGACATCACCCAGAGCAGAGAGGAGACGTGCCCACGAGGGGCAGGCTGGAGCCCGGGCTGCGTCAGGCTCCTCCTAACTGAAATGGGACTGAGCGTCCGAACTCGTCGTCGGGATGCACGTGAGCTCCATGCCACACCCCCAGCACAATGTCTGGCATTAAGTGTGAAAGAAATGGGCACTATCACGCTAATACTGCCATGACAACTTCTACCGGTTTCTCCTCCACTCCAGCCCCTCCTGGTTCGAGTCTCCTTCAGCGCTCTGCTTTCTCTTTTCCCCCTGCAGGCACCCTCTTCTGTTGTATGGTCTACTATTTGTTTGCAGGATCATCTCCCCCTCCAGAGTCAGATGCCTCTGGAGCCAGGACTACCCAGGGTTGAATCCCACTCGGCCACTCATTCGCTGTGTACACGTGGGCAAGAAACTTCACCCCCATGCCTTCATCTCTGCAGGATGGGCACGATCGTTGGTTCATGTTTAATAGGGTCCGAGTGGGAATTGCAAGAGTTAGCATGTCCCGTGCTTACATTCATGCTGATGCATGGGAGGGTTAGGAGTCCTTACTATGGGATCAGGTGAATCCTCAGAAGCAAGATGCTGTCTCTCCGGGTGCATCCCGTGGCACCTGCATCTCCTGGGTGCTCTCTGAAGGTTGGCCGATAAGGCACGAAGGGTATATTGCAAGACCCGTGGCATGCAGGACTGCATGGACGGAAAACGGGACGTGGCTGGTGCCGTGGACTAGCCGGCCGGGTTCTGGAGCCGCCTCTCCACCCTTGCAAGCCTTCTCACAGCATCTGTGCCTGAAGCTGGGGGACTGCTGTGGATGCAGAAGAAATCACAGAAAGCATAGTAAGTCAGTCCAGTGTTTGAGCAACTGGCTTACTGTAGAGACAGAAACTGAGGCAAGAGTAAGCCGAGCAGCGGTGGGGGCCGTCATGGCCACAGACTGGGGTGGAGGGGTGTCAAGTGAAGGTGAAAAGTCACAGACATTTTTTAAAAAAGATTTTTATTTATTTATTTGAGAGAGAGAGAAAATGAGTGTGGGGGAGGGGCAGAGGGAGAGGGAGAAACAGACTCCCCGCTGAGCAGGGATCGCGCCACGGGACTCAATCCCAGGATCCCAGGATCATAACCTGAGCCAAAGGCAGGTGCTTAGCTGACTGAGCCACCCAGGCGCCCCCAAAAGTCACAGACTTATTTGCATTATCTGCTTTGGGACTGCGAAGGCCCTCTTGCGCAGAGGGCTGGGAGAGGAGAGAGGGAGGAAGGCACGGATGGCTCCATTTCCCCTGCTGAGGTCCTCGGCATCCCTGCCCCCTTTCCCTCACCTCCCCCAAACCTTGCACCCCATATGCATTCCTGAGTAGATTGACAGGGCGGGAGACCATGCCGTCAAAGAGAGGAGATGGTACATTCTGGTACATCTGAGATCCCTCCTAGGCTCCCACTAGTTAAATGGCCAAAGGCAGTTCAAGTAGAAGAGCAGAGTGGCTCCCACCTTCCTGGGCCCCTCCTATTTGGGTCTAAGAAACCCCTTTTTATACAATGAATCCTCTAGTATTGTGCTTCAATTTGGTGAAGACTTTGGAGTACTTTTCTCCCAGAAAGGGAGGTGAGCACATGAATGCTAACAGGCAGCCGATACTGGAGGCAGGCTGTATTTATGTAAATGAACTCAGCCAGCGAGGTAACTGGTGGTTTGGGGGGATTTTTTTTCTGCATCAGTGGTTTCGATTCTAAACAGTTTACAGTGCGGAAATCTCAAGTGAGTTTGTTCAGTAACACCGCACCTCTGTCAAGAGCAAAGTGGACTGAGATTCACTTAACGGTTTGCAAGATCTAGCCTCCTTTTTCGAAGCTAAAATCCACCACTGGAAGTCAACACACATCAACAGGAAGCTGCCCTGCGCCAGTGCGTGAGTTCCGCGGGTTTCTCTGCGCTGGCTTCCGGGGAGCGCACGTTCCTTTCTGCCCCTGGACGTGGTCTCTTCTCCTCGGCGCACCAACCCTCCCGGCGGCCGGCCCTTCTCCCCGGCTGAGCACCCTCGTGATGGCCCGCGCCAGCTCTCTGCGTCCCGGGAGCCTGGGCGCGTTCTTTCCGAGCAGTCAAGTCCGCCAGCAGGAGCGAAGCGCACCCCTCGAGGGGGGGGGGGAGCCTCTGGGGCATTGTGCACGTGTGAGTGTGAGAAGGCCTCCTCTTTTCCGTCTGTGCTCGGTAAGAAAGCTGGGGCTGATGAACGCTGCGGGACATGTGCTTCCCTCCGGAGGCGGGGCACCAGCTGACCCCACAGAGCTGACCGTGATCTTCTAGCGGGGCAGGTCAGCATTTGAGTATGAGTAGCAACCTTGGGGACGGAGAGTCCCCACACAGCTCTCTGCGCCTGATCTCTCAAGTCCCAAGACTCTGGAGGCTGCCATGTGGCTTGAGCAATCCTCTTCCCACCACCCAGAGAAATAGGTGTGTAACACCACAGGAGCCTGCCCCATGCAGGATCATTGCTAGTCTCTCCATGTCCCTTGTATTAGGATTCTCCAGAGAAACAGAATTAATGTAGCCTTGGAGAAATGGTGTACCTTAATCCCTGTAATTTATATTATTTTGTAACTGGAAGTTTATAGTCCTGAGCCCCTTCACCCATTTCACCCACCCCCCAACTCCCCTCCCTTGTGGCAACCACCGATCTGTTCTCTGTATCTGTGAGTGTTGTTTTATTTGTCTGCTTTGTTTTCGTAGAGTCTACATGGAAGTGAAATCATATGGTATTTGTCTTTCTCTGTCTGACTTATTTTACTTAGCATAATATCCTGGCAGTCCCTCCATGTTGTTGCAAATGACAAGGTCTCATTCTTTTTTTGGCTGAGTAATAGTTGTATTGACTATACCACATCCTCTTTATCCACGCATCTATGGATGGACACTTGAGTTGCTTCCGTGTCTTGGCTATTGCAAATAATGCTGCAATGAATATTAGGGTGTATATATCTTTTTGAATTAATGTTTTCATTTTGTTTGGGTAAATATCCAGTAGTGGAATTACTGGAATATATGGTAATTCTATTTTTAATTTTTTGAGGAAACTCCGTACTGTTTCCACAGTGGGTGCACCAGTTTGTATTCTCACCAACAGTGCAGGAGGGCTCCCTTTTCTCCACATCCTCCCAATACTTGTTATTTGGTTTGTTTTTTTTTTTTGCTTTTGTTTTGTTTTGTTTTTTATTCTAGCCATTCTGACAGGTGTAAGGTGATATCTCACTGTGGTTTTGACTTGCATTTCCCTGATGATGAGAGATGTTGAGCATCTATCTTTTCACGTGTCTACCATTTATATGTCTTCTTTGGAAAAACATCTACTCAGGTCTCTCGCCCATTTTAAATTGGATTATTTGTATTTTTGGCGTTGAGTTGTATATGTTCTTTTCATATATTTTGGTTATTTTGGTTATTAACCCTTTATTGGATACGTCATTTGTGAATATCTTCTCCCATTCAGTAGGTTGCCTTTTCATTTTGTTGATGGTTTCTTTCACTGTGCAAAAGCTTTTTATTTTGATGTAGTCCCAAATAGTTTATTCTTACTCTTATTTTCCTTACTTTTCCATTTTCTTAAGGGTAATTTTTGAGGTTTACTTTTTCTCTTGGGGGGG
>NW_027715268.1:0-326 GCF_054177405.1 Leptonychotes weddellii | reverse complement strand
TCTAAAGAGCAGGGACAGCTTCTCCTTTGACTCGTGGGTGGTGGGGACCAAATGGGAGGCACTCACTAAGAGCTCTGTGAACTCAGGGTCTTGTGTCCTCCCTCCACAGGCAAGCTATGTCTCAGGGCACCTGTCAGGCTGCTGGTGGGGGGGGGGACAATTTGAACAAGTCCCTGCTGTCTGCTTTCTGCTGTGCCACACTTCCTGGCCAAGGGAGAGCCAGAACATTCGACCCAGGATGTGGAAGAACCCACATGCTAGCCGGTGCAGGCCAAAGCCCCTGCCTCTCGGCAGAAGGCTTCCCCTTCCTGTGAACTTGGGGCTGC
>NW_027715267.1:0-326 GCF_054177405.1 Leptonychotes weddellii | reverse complement strand
TTTTTCTATTCTGAATGAAAGGCTTGCTGGGTAAAGTATTCTTGGTTGCAAGTTTTTTTTTTCCTTTTAGTACTTTGAATATATCATGTCACTCCCTCTGGCCTGCAAAATTTCTCTCAAAAACCTGCTGATAGTCTTATGAGGATTCCCTTGTATGTGACAAGTTGTTTTCTTGTGCTGCCTTTTTTTTTTTTTTTTTAAATTTTTATTTATTTATTATTTGAGACAGAGAGAATGAGAGAGACAGAGAGCACATGAGAGGGGGGAGGGTCAGAGGGAGAAGCAGGCTCCCCGCCGAGCAGGGAGCCCGATGCGGGACTCGATCC
>NW_027715266.1:0-326 GCF_054177405.1 Leptonychotes weddellii | reverse complement strand
GGCCAAACTGTCCTGCCTTTGTAGCTTAATGAGAGCATGAAATCATTCATTAGCAAGAGCAGTGAACTAAACTCCAAGAAAGAGTAACCATGACCTATTCAAAAGCATTTAAGCCCCCAGCTTCACCTGAGACTTGGGAGTTTTGATGCAATGCAACCTAGACATATTTGCCTCTTGGAAATCTGAGGACAAAAAAATGAGATGAGTGACCAAGGTAATACATCAGATCAAAAATTAATATAAATAATGTAAGCAATTACATTCAGCAGCAGTAATAGGGTCAACACTGCAGGTTTTATGGTAGTGAGAGAGGTGAGAACTAGCAG
>NW_027715265.1:0-326 GCF_054177405.1 Leptonychotes weddellii | reverse complement strand
GCGTGCGAACATGTCGTGGGTTTTCTTTCTTTGCTTTGTTGATTCCTTGGCGATTGCCTTCATTCCTCAGGGTTGTCATGAGTGAGCAGCACGTGCCAGACTCCATGTGGGGTGCTGGGGACGCTGTCGGGGATCACTCAGCCCGGATCTCCGCCCTCACGTTGTTCAGCGACCACGGTGGCTGTGGCTGGTGGTGGGGAGATCGGGGTGGTTGTCTGGCCTGCTCTGTGATCCGAGCACTATCGTGTCCCCTCCTGCAGAGGGTCACCCCTCTTCAGCAGGGTGACTTTGGAATGTGAGCACGGTGATCTGGCCCGTGCAAAGTG
>NW_027715264.1:0-326 GCF_054177405.1 Leptonychotes weddellii | reverse complement strand
GTAAGATAATGGATCATTTACATGCATTATTTATTAATGTATTAATAAATATACCCAAGGGGCAGCTGGTGGTTCAGTTGCTTAAGCATTCGACTTGACTCTTGATTTGGGCTCAGGTCATGATCCCGGGGTCCTTGGATAGAGGTCCACATTGGGCTCCCTGCTCAGTGGGGAGTCAGCTTGTCTCCCTCTCCCATTTCCCCTCCCCATGCTCATACACTCTGTCTCTCTCTAAAATAAATTTAAAAATCTTTTAAAATAAATAAATAAATAGACTCAAGAAAGTTAATTTTACCATTTGATCCACCTCGCTGACTTCCTCCCAG
>NW_027715263.1:0-326 GCF_054177405.1 Leptonychotes weddellii | reverse complement strand
CCTGGGGGACGGTGCCCAGGACCCTCCCTTCTGAGCCTTGGTTCCCACATGTCCCTCCGCAAGTGGCCAGAGCAGACATGGATCAGGTGGGGCTTCCCATGGTGGACACATTTATTGACAAGAGCGGGGCTGGGCTGGGCTTCCAGCCTCCGCCTCTGGCCAGAACAAGGGAGAGCGCGCACGACGAGGGGCGCCCTGACGGCGGCACGGGTCGCTGTCCCGTGGCTCAGGAACCACGGCTGGGGCGGGCCTCACGCGCTGGGAGCATACTGCAGCACCAGCCGGTCAAAGTCGTTCTCCTTAAACGCAGAGTGCGGATGGCAGGG
>NW_027715262.1:0-326 GCF_054177405.1 Leptonychotes weddellii | reverse complement strand
TTTTGAGAACCTACTGTGTTAGGCATTGGGCAATGAGCTAAGAGATTTGAGTGAAGAAGAAAGGCAGGTTAGAGGAAAAACTGCAAAAGATGTCAAGTCCTTCTTTAGATACCACAATATCATCTTTCACTTATTTTTATCATCATGAATAAAGGTCTTATCCTTCAGTCCCTGGTCATCTCATCCTTACACAGCATGTACTATGGTCTTTTTTTTTTTTAATTTTTTTTAAAGATTTTATTTATTTATTTATTTGACAGAGAGAGAGACAGCGAGAGAGGGAACACAAGCAGGGGGAGTGGGAGAGGGAGAAGCAGGCTTCCCCG
>NW_027715261.1:0-326 GCF_054177405.1 Leptonychotes weddellii | reverse complement strand
GGCTATTAATTCCCATTCTGCAAATGCGGGTGTGCCTTCTGTAAGCCGTCCTGCGTTTAGTGGCACGCAGCTCGTAGGAGGCCACATCCCGACCCAGGCAGCGGGGTGGATTGGGGCTGGGGGACACACATGGGAACGGGACCAGGAGACACGCTCCGCTCGGGTTGGTTTACGGTTTCTTGCTGGACGGCCAGGCTCCCGGGACAAACCACACCCCTTTAGGAATCCCCGCCCCCTCTGCTGCCCTGTACCTATCCGCCGCGAGCCAGACTCCCGGCCAATCAGAAGAAGCGTTGGGCGGGCACTGCGGTTCGGTGAGCCAATGG
>NW_027715260.1:0-326 GCF_054177405.1 Leptonychotes weddellii | reverse complement strand
TCTGAGACGCTGTGAGGAGCAGTAGCTGCTCCCACCGCCCTGAGCTGCAGCCCAGTGATAGTCAGCCTCGGCCTCAGCCTGCAGCCCCGAGATGCGCAGAAGCCCTGCATTGGCCGAGGCGTCTTTGGAGCCCGAGAAGCTGCTGGGAACCCCGGAGCCCTGGTGCTTATCGGAGTCTGAGGAGTAGTACAGCAGACCCCGGGGAGGGCTCCCTGGCTGCTGCTGGATCCAGTAGATGTTAGAGCCGCCAACACTGATGTCCCTGCTCAGGGTGCAGGTGAGTCTGTCTGTCGTTCCCAGAGATGCAGAGAGGGAGGGCGGCCGGG
>NW_027715259.1:0-326 GCF_054177405.1 Leptonychotes weddellii | reverse complement strand
TGTAAGCATTACCCTTGCCTCTAATATAAACACCATGCCTCGGATTTCCTCCCAGAAAGGGAGTTGAGATTCTAACTAGCTGAATCATCTAGTGACAACGCCTTTCATTGTGTTAGGTTACAAAACACAGTAGTAGCCTACTCTGGGAACCCTGATGGGAAATCCATTCCATTTTCATGTTAAACCACTAGTCTGGCCTGTTGCAAATGACTAAAAGATTCTACAGTCATGAGTTTTCAACGAAGTGATTTGGAAATTACCTTTTCAGATTTAGAAGATGAGGAAAAAAACTTGAGCAAGAATTGCAAAGGGACTGAAATACCAAT
>NW_027715258.1:0-5636 GCF_054177405.1 Leptonychotes weddellii | reverse complement strand
CTCCAGTTCCATCCACGTCGTTGCAAATGGCAAGATCTCATTCCTTTTGATGGCTGCATAATATTCCATTGTATATATATACCACATCTTCTTTATCCATTCATCTGTCGATGGACATCTTGGCTCTTGTTACGTTGGTTCTTGAACGAAGAGCAGAAGCTCACCCGAGGAGCAGAGGGTGAGAACGGCACGTGAAAAGGTAGAGGTCCTTGAAAGTCTCAGGACCCAGAGGCTGTCGGGTGTGGCTGGACCCCAGCTGGGTGTCGATGGAAGGGCCTCAGGTGTGGGAGGAGGCCCAGAGGGAGGGATATAGATGAGGCAGAGAGAGGGACAGGAGGAAGGACTCAAGCCGGAGCTGCTCAGCGCTCGATGGGGTGAGTGAGTCTCCACCACCTCCAGTGGTTGCAGGAACAGCCAGGCAGGGAGCCCCAAGGAGCATTCTTTAGACAGAGGAGAGCTGGCTGAAGACCTGCCTGGCACGACCTTCCACCCAAAACAGGCCTCTCCAACATCTCTAACAACATGGACAGCTGGGCCAGCTGTCCTGACACCAGGTGAGCCCTGGCTCAGGGCTAATACTGGCTTCAGTACCTGTTATTCTGCAAATGCAGGTGTACCTCACCTGCCAACAGCTTTGAGCCCTGTGCTGCCCCCCCACCACCTTCTGGCCAAAGGCCAGATGCCAGGCATCTGCAGGGAGGCTACTTGGCTTTAAACCAATAGCAACCAGTGCCTTTTTCTTAGCTGGTGGCTGTATACTGTTGTATCATTTAATCCTTCTACAGACCCTGGAAAGGTAGCTATAGTTGCCGCAACTTCACGTGAGTGAACAGCCTCAGAAACACTAATTGGCCTGCTCCAGGTGTCACAGCTCCAAGGAGTGGAGTCAGCCCTGCAGGACCTGCTGTGTCTTTGGGGGTATATGAAGTGACTTTAGGGGCTGCGAAGACACCGTGTGTATCCTGGGCTTTCCCGGAAGCAGAGCCTGAGACGAGGACTGTGCGCAGGTGGTTTCCCTGGGAAACAATTCCAGGGGACAGGGGTCAGGGACCCGGGGAGGACCAACGAAGGAGGCGAAGTCAATCTAAAGGTGTGGCCAAGGTGCTCCTGGCAGGAAGCAGGGATATAAGGTGTGGCTGGGGTGTGGCTGTTGGATCAACCTGCAGGTGACTGGAGTGGAGACAGGCTGGAGAAGCAGGCTCAGGCACAAGCTAGCAAATGACGCCAAGTTCCCCTGATGAGAACATTATTTCTTCTACATTTCTTGCTCAGTCCTGAAGCTCTCTGTTGAGACCCACCTTGGGCTCAAGCTCAGGCAACCAAGCCCCAGTGTACATGTATTGTTTCGTATTTACTGTATTTATGTTACAGTTGCTTCCTATTTATGTCAAATGATATGGGTTTCCCATTGATGACAGTTGTAGAAAGTTTCCTTTAAAAAAGCCCTTGCTTACATGAAAGCTGGAAGTAGATGTAATGAACGTGACAGTGATCACAGAGATGTCCCGGGATGTGGCTCGTGTCATGAACAAGACCCAGAGTTGATGCCAAACAGACCCTACAGCCCTGCCCTGTGCTTGCTGGTCCTGCACAGACACCCGAGTTCGGGGAGTCCACTAATCCCAGACACCCTGAGCCCCGTGTGCACAGGGGTCCTGTTTAGAATTGGTGGAGCCTCCTCCGAAGCAGGGGAGACTTTTATTACTGAGAGTAATAACAACAGCTGTGGCTATAACAATAATCAAAAGAGCAGAAATTGTCCTTCCTGGTCACAGTCTTCGGGTGTTTGTCACCTGCTCTCACATTTCATATGCTGTTCGGATTCGGCCCCCCTGTCTGCCTCTCCTTAAAGGACTGCTCTGGCCAGAGGAACCCTGGGCACCCAGTTCGTGTGCAATAGACATCTAAGAACTGACCGTCTGACTGTGTGGTTGATTATAAACAGTCACAAGAGGTGGTGGGTGGTGAGAAGCAGGTCCCTGTGAGTAAATCTCAAGCCCGCATCTCTGCTTACTCACTAGAAACCAGTGATTGTGAAAGTACTTCTGTTTTGAACTGATTAATGTTAAAAAATGTTAATAACATTTAGCTGCTAACTCCTCTGGACTGTTAGCCCCATGATTGGGGTCCCTCTCTGCCTTGTTCACCTCCCCCATTCCCAGTATACAGCAGGGGCTCAGAAAGTGCTTGGGGTGTGAGAATCACTGTTTTTAAAAGATAACATCTCTTTTCTACTAGGTCTTAGGAGGACAGTGTGTGCAGGAGAGGGACTCTGATCTGTGGGAGCTCCTGCCTGAGAGCAGGGCCCTGGGTGCCTGGTATAGCACTGGGAGGTGAAAAGCAGCCATGAGCACAACAGAACTCTGAACAATTTAAGTCCCTGTGCTAACCTGGGGCCTTGGGTGTGTGCCATTATCATGTTATTATTACAGCAAGTCACATCGTGAGAGCATAAGCTGGTCTAAGCTGCACAGATTCAGAATATGCAGCTGCAGATAAAGAGAGAGCAAAAAGACACCTTCACATCCCACCTCCCTCCCCTGTGGGCACCCCTGCTAAATGGCGCAACCCCTGTCTGGTGTCTGGAGGTTTGTCCACACAGATCACCAACCTCCTGTGTGGGTCCCTTCCTGCCTGTCAGCCACAACCCTTTCTCAGGGTTGGCATTCTGGAATCTGGGCGTGTGGGGCCCTTCTGTTGGTCCTGCCCCATCCTGGACACCTCTCTGAAGCATCATGCTTTATTTCATGTATTTCTCACATCAAACCTGTTATTCCCACTTTACAGACAATGACACTGAGAAACAAAGAGGAAAAGTGATTTAGGTCACACAACGAGTAAGTAATAGAGCCGGGATCTGACCAGGGGCTCTCTGATTATAAGCCGCTTTCTTAACCCAGAGCTTAACATAACATAGCCTTAAGCCATAAGCCTTAATATAAAAAGTTAATAATACAAGGAATAGGCAAAAAGAAAGGAAAGAAATGTAAGTGTACTGTTGTAAGATTCTTATAAAATATGTAAAGTGGCATGAACATAAACTGGGATAAGTTAAAGATGTATGTTGTAAATCATGTAATAATCAGTTAAAAAATTTAAAAAAAGAAGTAGTGGAGATAAAATAGAGATATAAAAATACAATTAATCCAAAAATAAATAGAAAAAAGGAAAAGAGAAAAAGGAAGAATGAGAAAAAAAGAATAAATAGCAAGATGATCAACTTAAACTTGACAATATTGATAATTGCAACAAGTATAAATGATCTAAACATCATAATTAAAAGACGAAGGATGTCAAATTGGATATAAAACAAGTCTCAACTATATATATGGTGTAATATAGGACACAGAGAAGGCAAAAGTAAAAGGATGCCAATTTGTCCTTCAACAGATGAATGAATAAGCAAACTGTGACATAGCTGTTGATTTACACAACACTGGATAAATCTTAAGTGCATTTTGTTAAATAAAGAAGCCAGATCCAAAGACTACATATCATATGATTCCATTTTCATGGAAAAAAAAAAAAAGACAAAATCATGAGGGCAGATAACTGCCAGGGGTTGCCAGGAAGAGTGACTACAAAGGAGTGTTTAGGGTGGATGAGACTATTCTGCATAGTAATATGGAGTGGAACAAACTTCACAGTGTGTAATATTGAGAAAGAAAGAATGAAAGAAAGAGAGAGAGAGAAAGAGACGTCAACTAGTATGTTGAAAGATCCCAGGAAGGAATGCAGACTGTGACAAATGAATCTAACTATACATTATAAACATGTGACATAATATCAACACTGAGGTGAAGAAAAATGTGCTGACCCAAAGTAAAGACAAAAAGAACTGCATGTAAATATAGTACTCTAATTGGTAAATTGGTTTCTCACAGGGGTACAGGTTAGCAATTCTGAATCTACTTAACATATATAACAGTCGAACAGGTAAGTTAATAATTTGCAGTAATGGAAGCTAGTTTTCTCAATGTCAGAGAAAGAAGTTACAAATAATCAAAGGGGTGGGGAGAAGGGCCAAATATTCTGAATTATATAGAGAGAGTTATAAATATATTATATATGTAACTATATATACATATATGTACACACACACATTAACTGAGCTTCAGACTGTATATTTCTCCCTTGGGAAAGAAGGACTTGGTGACTCCTCACTCCCATAAATGGAGCATAGAGAGAGAAAAGTGCAGTGGAGAAACCTGGCAGACAGCACCTTAACCAACTGATCAAAGTTAACATCACCAGCAATGTCACTTGATATCATTTACTCCCTGATATTATGTGATAAGAAAGGCAATTCACCTTCTATCATCCCAGTGTAATCATGAGAATATATCAGACAAAATCAAATTCGGGAACAGTATATAAGATACCTAACCAGTACTCTTCAAAAGTATAAAGACAATGACAAACAAACAAACAAAAAAGACTGAGAAATTATCACAGGTCAGAGAAAACAAAGGAAACAAATATGGACTCTTGGATTGGTTCCTGGAACAGAAAAGTACATTAGTGAAAAATCTGGGAAAATCCAAAAAAAGTCTGTAGTTTAGCTAATAATAATGTACCAACATTAATTTCTTAATTTTGAAAAATATGCCAAAGTTATGTAAGATGTTGACATTAGGAAAAGATGAGTCAAGGGCATACAGGAAACTTCATTACTACCTTTGCAACTCTTCTGTAAATCTACAGTTATTCCAAAGTAATTTTTTTTTTAAGTAAAAGGACAAAAAGTGCTATACCATATAACCACGAATCAAAAGAGAAACTTGGGTAGCTATATTAGTGTTAGACAAAAGTCCACTTTTTGTAAAATAAGGAATATTACCAGGGTTAAAGAGGTACATTTCATAAGGTGTATGCACCTCATAAAGTTTTAAAATACATTAAGATAAAAACTAAAAGAACTGAAAAGAGAAATGGAAAACCTGACAATTATTTTTGGAGATTTCAACACCCATATATCTGTAATTGAAATAACAGGTAGACTAAGACAAGTAGGAGAAATATAAAAGATTTGAACACCATTATCACAATGCTTTAGCTAGCTCGCACTGACTAGGAATGAAAGGAGTCTATGTGCACATTTCCTCCCAATTTAACATTCGATGATACCACACTAGAAAATTTGACTGTGATGGGAGTCTTTATACCACAGAAGTCATCTAATGCTACAAATTAAAGTCTTTTTCCCTCCAAGGATCCAGTTAAACATATTCCAGCCCCAGCAACAATCAATTGAAACAAAATGACATTTAGAAACATTTAGAGAGCACCCCAACACAGTAAAGTACATATTTTTTCAAGTGCTTATGGGATATTCACCTAGATAATAATTCTCGGTCACCAAGAAAGTTTCAATAAATTTAAAAGAATTGAAATCATGAGTATGTTCTCTGACCACAATGGAATTAAGCTAAGAATCAATAACATGAAGGTATTTGGAAAAATCCACAAACATTTGGAAATTAAACAACATGCTCCTAAATAAACTCTGGGTCAAAAAAGAAATCAAGACAAATAAGAAAATACCATGGCCTGAAAATATTATGAACTGAATGAAAAGAGAGCATATCAAAATATGTGGTTACACAAAGAGGTAAAGGATCTATACTCTAGGAACT
>NW_027715257.1:0-326 GCF_054177405.1 Leptonychotes weddellii | reverse complement strand
TTTCGCTTAGCATAATACCCTCTAGTTCCATCCACATCGTTGCAAATGGCAAGAGTTCGTTTCTTTGATGGCTGTATAATATTCCATTGTATATGTATACCTCATCTTCTTTATCCATTCATCTGTTGATGGACATCTTGGCTCTTTCCATAGTTTGGCTATTGTGGATATTGCTGCTATAAATATTGGGGTCACATACTCCTTTGGATCACTACATTTTTATCTTTGGGGTAAATACCCAGTAGTAGGCACCAATTTCTGTGTCAGTTAGTTTCTGCTGTGTTGTTCTGGGGCTCCCTGTGGCAAGCCCTTTTGCACAGTGCCTT
>NW_027715256.1:0-326 GCF_054177405.1 Leptonychotes weddellii | reverse complement strand
TTTGGGGAATTTTCAAAAACGACATTTGTAGATTATGTGTTTTAAAGGTCAACCTTAAAAGGCTTAAATTTCCATAACAAATATCCATAACTGGCCATAGAATTTGTAAATAATTCTTCTCTCCCGTGAATATTATTGCCCTACACTAGTATGCACAGGTACTGGCTGGCACAGGCAATTAATGAAAAAAAAAATTGTGATCATTAAGTACAAATAACCAGTAAGCAATTATAAAAATGACCAAGGTCAGCAATAAAACATCAAAATAACTAGTTATTCCCCCTACCAAAATAGCAAAGATTTTTTTTTATTCTTAAGTTAATCCC
>NW_027715255.1:0-326 GCF_054177405.1 Leptonychotes weddellii | reverse complement strand
TTGATTTCAGCTCAAGTCATGATCTCAGGGTCCTGGGATCAAGTCCTGGGCTCAGCAGGGAGTCTGCTTGAGATTTTCTCTCTCTCTCTCTCTGTCTCCCTCTAGCCCTCTCCCTCTCTCCCTCTCGCTCTCTTTCTGTCTCAAATAAATAAGTAAATCTTAAAAAAAAAAAATTAACACAGGATTCCTGAGGCAGGCGAGGCAGGAAGTGCCCAGAAAAGGAAGTGAGGACGGAAACCTGGTGTGTGTGTGTGTGTGTGTGTGTGTGTGTGATCACCAGTGTTTACAGTGCTCTTTGAAGACAAGCTTTCAGTATGAATGTCCGA
>NW_027715254.1:0-326 GCF_054177405.1 Leptonychotes weddellii | reverse complement strand
GAATCCCTCAACAGAAGCCAATATTCCTGCCTGATTGCTGGGACTAATTGATGTTTCGGCGGGCCTTGCATTGCATGGAAATTAAAACATTTAACATGGCTCAACGTTAAATCAATTTTTAAATACATTTTCTTTTTTTTTTTTTTTTTTTAAAGATTTTATTTATTTATTTGACAGAGAGAGACACAGTGAGAGAGGGAACACAAGCAGGGGGAGTGGGAGAGGGAGAAGCAGGCTCCCCGCAGAGCAGGGAGCCCGATGTGGGACTCGATCCCAGGACCCTGGGATCATGACCTGAGCCGAAGGCAGTCGCTCAACCGACTGAG
>NW_027715253.1:0-326 GCF_054177405.1 Leptonychotes weddellii | reverse complement strand
CACCCAGGCGCCCTCAAAGAAATAAAATCTTAAAAAAAAAACAAAAAAGGGGCACCTGGGTGGCTCAGTCGTTAAGCGTCTGCCTTCGGCTCAGGTCATGATCCCAGGGTCCTGGGATCGAGCCCCGCATCGGGCTCCCTGCTCAGCGGGAAGCCTGCTTCTCCCTCTCCCCTCCCCTTGCTTGTGTTCCCTCTCTCACTCTGTCTCTCTCTGTCAAATAAATAAACAAAATCTTTAAAAAAAACAAAAAAAACAAACAACAACAACAACAACAAAAAATATCTTTACCAATGTGATGTTTTGATTAACTATCAAATGAAGTTTAT
>NW_027715252.1:0-326 GCF_054177405.1 Leptonychotes weddellii | reverse complement strand
GATGGGAGTGTGGCTTTCACTCACCCATGTCAATTGAGCACCAGAAACACAGAAAGAAAAAAAAAAAGCTTTGACCAGTTTTCCTTAAAGGGCAGTTTTATGGGAGCATCTGGGGTTGTTGTTTTCGTAGGCTCTCCATAGAGCATTGCCAAGCACAAAAATGACTGTCTAATCTGTGCTAATAGGACAGACAAAAAACGATCCTTGCCAAATGCCCCCTGTGTAGGATGTTCACTCCTGTTCGGGTATCACAGGACCATGTGAGACGAGTCCTCAGGAGACAGTGCCTTTGTCTTTTATATTCTACCAGCTAGGTGAGTGTAGTC
>NW_027715251.1:0-326 GCF_054177405.1 Leptonychotes weddellii | reverse complement strand
TTTTTTTTTAAAGATTTTATTTATTTATTTGACAGAGAGAGAGATAGCGAGAGCAGGAACACAAGCAGGGGGAGTGGGAGAGCGAGAAGCAGGCTTCCTGCCGAGCAGGGAGCCCGATGTGGGACTCGATCCCAGGACCCTGGGATCATGACCTGAGCCGAAGGCAGACGCTTAACGACTGAGCCACCCAGGCGCCCTTGTTGGTTTTTCTTTAGCTAAAGAACCAATTTTGATATGCTTGAAAAAGAATGAGAGTTTATTGTTACTTTTTCCAATGTCTTATCACATATGCTACATTTATAGTATATAGAATATATCTACAAAAA
>NW_027715250.1:0-326 GCF_054177405.1 Leptonychotes weddellii | reverse complement strand
TGGCAGTCTGAGCAAACTAGTACAATCTCTATCATTTTAATATTAAGACAATAAATATTATTCTTAACTTTTCTTAATTTAGTGGTCAACGTGAACAGTATACTTTATTGACATAACCAGTTTTTACCAAACACTCTTTTCATCGCCTCTTTTACATCTTTGTTCCTTAAACTGTAGATGATGGGATTCAGCATGGGAAGCATAACCGTGTAAAATATTGACACTATCATGTCATGGTCCAGAGCATAGCTGGAACTTGGCCTCACATACATGAAGAGGACTGTACCATGAAAAATTGACACTCCAGTTAGGTGAGAACCACACGT
>NW_027715249.1:0-326 GCF_054177405.1 Leptonychotes weddellii | reverse complement strand
GGCTCAGTCAGTTGAGGGTCCGACTCTTGGTTTTGGCTCAGGTCACGATCTCATGGGTGGTGGGATCGAGCCCAATGTCAGGCTCTGCGCTCAGTGGTGAGTCTGCTTGAGATTCTTTCTTCCTTTGCCCCTCCCCCTGCTCATGCTCGCACTCTCTCTCTCTCTCAAATAAATAAATAAATCTTAAAAAAAAAAAAAAACCCTAATGTGATTATGGAAGAATAGTCACAATATTTACCTCAATGGTGTGAGAACTACCATAATTACATGTATCATATGATCTCACTGATACGAGAAATTCTTAATCTCAGGAAACAAACTGAGGG
>NW_027715248.1:0-326 GCF_054177405.1 Leptonychotes weddellii | reverse complement strand
TTGTAAAAGAATGTCAACATTGCAATTATGATTAACTTTCCTAGTGAATGTTTTCTGGATATCCTTATACTTAGATTTTTTCAATAAAGTTCTGAAAAATGTAACTCGAGTTACCCAATTCTGATGTGTATTATGGTCTAAGAAAAGTCCCAAGCCAATGAAACTGAATTATAATTTATCATAGATATTAAATTAGCAGGTTTTACTTCAAGTATTAGTCATAAGATTCTTTCCACAAGATCAGGAAAACATATAGAGCATGTTTTTCAGAGAATTTTCATATGTCCAGACCTATCAATTGGTTTAGGAAGGAGTGTGCTATCCTA
>NW_027715247.1:0-5637 GCF_054177405.1 Leptonychotes weddellii | reverse complement strand
GCGTGAGTGTTTCTCTTTGTTGCAAAGAAGATGCAAAAAGTCAATGCATTATTTATGGTAGTTATTTTCATCATTACATATTTCACAATAATTGAAAGGTGGAAGTAGAGGATAATATAAGAGAATGGGAAGAAAATGATCTGCAGTAACTTTAGAAATGTTTATAGGAAATGTTCTGCTACTAAAAAAATCCCCCAAAACAAACACTGGATCTTAAAATACCATGTAAGCCACCCATATCTGCAAAGCCTTATTTCTGCTATTTATTTGTCTAAAGCAATAGAGTTAGTGTAAAACTGAACCTTGAAGGAGAATTCTGAATTCCCTCCATGTGAGAGGGCTTGTAATGAAGTTATTTACTCTCAGAGTGAGCGTAACTTCTGATGGTTAGCCCATCATCCTGATGAGGCCAAGACAGCATGTTCTACTCTGACATAACTTCAATCTATTTCATAACCAAGCACTATACTGTTGACCCCAGCCAACTGGCTATCAAATATATGTGCTCAGTTACAAGGAAAACTGTGTGAGCAAATGTAGATAGATCAATCTAAATTTATCACCCTCATGAAACACACACACACACAATCATGTACTCCCAGCATTACCTTCATCTACAAAGAATACTGTACTTTAAGACATAAACAATGTATTTTCTATGACAAAGCACTAAACCTTGGGTTCCCCATGTGTGATATGAGATGTTTGGAATGGGATATGGCACCAAAGGATCTTTATCACTTAGGAGGCTTTCAGCGAAAAGTTAACAGAACCATGACTTAAAATGTCTTAAACACTAATAAAAATGTATTATCTCACATAATAAGTGGTCTGGAGGCTCTTATGAGGTGCTCCAAAACCAGTTACTTTAGTGGCTCAATAACATTATGATTATAGCTGAGGTTCTTTCCATCTTTGGCTCTGTTTTGCTCCTGTTGACTTAGCCTCAGTCCAGTTCCCTTCATGGTCACACAAGGTAGGCACAGTTCCAGATAGTGTATGCGTGCATAACAGGTCAAGTGGAAAAAAAGATTCCTTTTTCCCCATGAGTCTTTTTTTTTTTTAGTAATAAAATCTTTTTCTGAATCCATCCAACAGATTTCCCTTAATGTTTCACTGGCCAGAACTGCATCACACACCCTTCCCTATACCACAGGCTGAGGGAATGAGATGACCATAGCTGACTAAATGAAGTCGAGAAGAGACTGGGCTATGTGAACACAATTTTAGGTCTGTTGAATGCGGGGCACCTGGATGGCTTAGTCGGTTAAGCATCTGCCTTCGGCTCAGGTCATGATCCCAGGGTCCTGGGATTGAGCTCTGCTTTGGGCTCCCTGCTCAGCAGGGAGTCTGCTTCTCCCTCTCCCCCAACCCCGACTCATGCTTGCGCGCACACACACACACACACACACACACACTCTTTCTATCTCTCTCAAATAAATAAATAAAATCTTAAAAAAAAAAGACTGGGCTATGTGAACACAATTTTAGGTCTGTTGAATGGAGGAAGCAGGGAAAATGATGTTGAGCTAGCAAAAAAAATGCCTCCTCAGGTCCACCCTTTACTTAACTAACGTCTAAGTATATACCCTTCATACCATTCACGCTTGGTAAAAGTACTCGCATCTATATAAAATGTGTCCACCTCCTCCCTAAAGGGAGACTGCCCAAAGTCTCATCAGTCAGTACACTCAAGCCTGTATCTAGGATTCCTGGGTTTTTATTTTTAATTTCTTCCATAATGGGTATGGACATAGGACTAAAAACAAATTTTCATCACTAGCATAGCCAATACAAAATAGGATAAATTTTCCCCTTAACAATCCCCACGCCCCCCACTTGCCCCATCAACTCTGATTCTGAAAAGGAGATAATAGGAAATGACTGACAACAGTCACTGGTTTATAGCACTTGCATTCTGTTGGACAACAATAGCAAGGACTTCCTACCCTGATAGTAGAGAGAAGTCACCCAATTGTACAGCCCGGTTCTGCTCTCAGGAGCGGTCTTTCTTTCCTTTTTTGTGACAGATGGTTAGCTGCTCTCCAATACCTGTTTCTCCTTCCTCGTGGGCACACAGCTAGGCCACCTTTCTCAGCCTTCCTTGCACTTAGCTGTAGCCATGCGGACTGAGTTCTAGCCCATAGAATATTAATGGAAGTGCACATATCACTTCCAGCCTGCACTCATAAGACCACCAGCACTGATGTTTATGTGCCCTTTTTCCCCTCCCCTTCTAGCTCACTGAAATGGAGAGTCTTGATGAGATTAGCTTAAAAGATTGTGTTTAATATGGTAGAACCTCTTTCAGCCTGGATCCTTGAATTCCCTCATGGATAAAGGCTGTACCATCTACCTCTTCACTTGCTCAGTCCTCTTATGTGAATAAGAAATACAATTTCTATGGTGTTTGAGACATCTACATTTTGGGTCGATTTGTTATGGCACGCACCCTACCCAGACCAATGTAATTCTCGTTTATGGCAACACTGGTGATGACCATTGGAGGACATGCTCTTTCCTGGGCCTGCAGAGCCTTAGTATTGGTGGGCACTTGGGAACTCCAGGGATTACCTGTCACAGGCTAGTGTTTATTAACCTTGGGCTTTCTTTGGTAATACAATTCCCGTAAGAACTCAGTAGGCTTCAGGTGCTTCCAGTCAACTCCACGGGATAATAACACAGCCAACGATCTTTTCTAGAAATAGACTGTGAGTCTGAGAATTCCTGACTCCATGCCAGGGACTTCAACATGATGCCGGTCCTCCTAGACCTCAGATTAATGACCTCTGCCCTGAGGCAATTTAAAACAATAACCCTGGGTGGGAAGGCAATACCCATAATCCAATCTTGGCCATCTGGATTTTTCTCTTTGTCAGGCAGAAACAACCTTATAAAAATTGTTTAAGACGGGCCTGGAAGATTAAGCTTGTTTTTTGGCTCAAATTTATCTGCTGCTGCCCTCTTGAAGATGGTCCATCCTTAGTCTTCACTAGTTATTTTCCCATGGAGACTCCCTGGAAGGCATCCATTGATGTTCCTACCATTTCCCCTAACAGCAAAGGCAGCAAAGTCCCATCCATGATCTGTGCTCGACAGGTACCTTGCTTCACAAGCACATAAAAGAATCACTAGCTTCCCAGTTTTTTCACTACCAAGTACAGCACCTCCTCCATTTATCCGATTCCTCATCTCAACATCCCATTTCTGGAGCAAGTATCTGTACCAGTAGGGTTTTTAGTTGCCAAAATAAGAAACCCGATTTATCTGATTTAAGGAGACACTGAATTTACTGAAAGGATGTTGGGTATGAAACACCAGGACCACAGGTAGTCAGGAGCAACAGTACAACTCACGTGCAGAACTGGCTGCGGGAGAGCACGACTACCACTGTCCCGTGGCTCACACTGTGGATGCCACCAGCATAGAACACTGGCCCTGCCTTTGCCACTGCTACCAATGCTGCTCTAGGAGATGAATTTGGCCCCCAGAGCCCCTGCCAGAAGAAATACTTCTTGGCCGTTCTGCATGCCAGATCCTAGCATGAAGCCTGGGAAGTTGCATCCCGTTGGTGGAGTCTAGGTCTCACGGCTTGTTGTTGTTGTTGTTTTAAGATTTTATTTATTGGAGAGAGAGCGAGAGCGAGAAGAGAGCACAAGCAGGGGGGTGGGGGTGGAGAGGGAGAAGCAGGCTCCCCGCAGAGCAGGGAGCCCAACGCAGGGCTCCATCCCAGGACCCTGGGATCAGGACCTGAGCCGAAGGCAGATGCTTAACCGACTGAGCCACCCAGGTGCCCCTCTCATGCGTGTTTTTGACCTGCAAGGGAGGCTGGAAAAGTGAGGAGCTGGCATTAGTGTTTACCTCTAACTTATAAAATGGAAACTCTCCCAAGAAGAGAAGTGACTCAGATACAGGGAAGCCAGAAAGAATGACAAGTTTTTTTTTTTTTTTTTTCTTTTTTTTCTTTTTTGAGAGAGTGCGCACAAGTAGGGGAGGACAGGAGGAGAGGGAGAGAGAGAGAATCTTCAGCATATGGGGCTCGATCTCATGACCCTGAGATCACTACCTGGGCTGAAACCAAGAGTCAGAGTTTAACCGACTGAGCCACCCAGGCCCTCCACAGTATTTCTTAGTCCTTTGAAGCAATTTGAAAATATGCTATCAAAACTTCTATTTTCTAACAGTAAGTTAAAGCTTAAAATTCATCTTAATTTATTCAACAAATGCTTTCTTCTCTTTCCCATGTGTCGGAACAATGATTATGATTTTCTGACCTTTTTATGTCTTTGAGAGTGAGAGTCTCCTCTTCCTGGATTTCATCTCTGATTGATGTTTCCAGGGACATCACCAAGATGAGACCCAGTCTAGGCCATACCATACTTCTTCAAAAGCTTAAGTCATCCCTCTCATTGGGAGGTTTCCACCAGGAGGAAAATACCTGGAAACTATGTAAGTTCTGAGTTAGAATTTCTTTAGAGACATCATAACTTCTCAATAAGGTTCACATAGGAACCCAGACAAAGGTCACAGAAGACTCACCGCTCACCCTACCTGTCCTAGGACATACTTGAAGCTCAGTCTGAGCCAGCCCTCAAAGCACTTGTGCCCAGGGTTCCCTTAAAATCTGATGCCCACTAATTCACTGTGCCTTACAACCTATCATCTTAGTAAAAAAGGAAACTCCTCGGGCTATCTTCCTATTTTTTATACTGATGATTTTCTGTGTTTCCTCTCCCCTGGCCAGCCTCCTACTATTCAACTGTCTTGTAATATTTTACATCTTCAAGAAATTCTATTTTGTGATGAAGAAAAATTCTATCATCTTAATCATCTTCACAGAAGACTCATTACATCTCCTTGATTTGATTTAAACCTGGTTTTCTCCCAAGGATACAATTTCTCTTCACCCTTTCAGCTAAAACTAATCATTTCTCCTTTTCAGCACTGGACTTTGGTACATTTGGAGGGGGAAAGTATCCCCAGTACTGCTCCAAAGCATTGTTCTCCCACCATTGCATAAATACCCATTGTGCTGTGGAGGTTAACTATTTAGCTTGAGGACCCTTTATGCTTCCCCATAGATGACCTGCAAATAGATAAAATCTTTCATCTGACTTACATTCCTTGTCTTCACCCCTCATCCAGCCATTGTTCTGGATGACTTGTCTGTCCATGTGGAGACGCCCAACAATCTAACCTCATGGTGCTTTGCTCCCCTCACCTCAATGAGTGGCATTCTCATTCCACTCCATACCCATGATTGCTCAGGTATGTTCTCATCCCCAGAGACTGCATCAGCACTGAAACCTTCAACTCAGATTTCCTGTTGTCCAAACATGATCCCTTGTAGCATTTGCACCAATGACATCCACTGCACTGAGTCTTCGACTGCACTGAGAGGTTCAGTTGCTTAATCTCCCAATTTTTCTCCCAATTTTATCAATCTCTTTGTGTTTTCATTTCCTTCCATATCTAATCTGCACTTAGAGGCCTGATAACTTATTCTTTTGTCTATACTCTCTATTTTCTTGCCTAATTATTCTTTTTTTTTTAATTTATTTTTTTTATTCTTATGTTAATCCCCATACATTACATCATTAGTTTTAGATGAAGTGTTCCATGATTCATTGTTTGTGC
>NW_027715246.1:0-326 GCF_054177405.1 Leptonychotes weddellii | reverse complement strand
GCCGGGGCGCGGCCGGCGTGGGGCGGGGCCCGGGCGGGGTGCGTACGGAGGTAGGAAGAGGCGGCCGCAGACTTTCCGGTCGGCCCCTCGTTCGCTGCCGCGCGCCGGCCGGCTGGCCGCTCGGGTCGGTTGGCAGCTGCCTGGTGTCCGAGGGATCCGGCCGCTGCTTCCCTACTTCCGGGGAGCTGTTTCGGGCAGTGCCAGGTGAGACTTAGAGCCGCGAGGCCTCTTGCCGTGCGTGCGCAGACGCCTCCCGGGTGGGGTGACAGGTGTGTGCACGGCCCCCGGTTGTGTGGAGGCGCCGGGCTGGGGGCGCGGGGCCGGCG
>NW_027715245.1:0-326 GCF_054177405.1 Leptonychotes weddellii | reverse complement strand
TTTTTTTTTTACAAGAAAGGCAGGATAAATGCTTCATTGATTTTTTCTTTTTATTTATCAATTTTCAGAAAAATGAGTTAGTGTCCCAGAAACCTCTGAAGGTGACAAACGATGAGTTTTTATTTTGAAGTATAATTATAAACTCTTAGATTTTATATTTTTGACACGTTATAATCCTTTGCGGTCATTATTTTTCTTGATGCTCACATTCTCCCAACTTGGGCTAGCCGAAACCCAATTAAGCTGACTGCCGCGTCCTTCCAACATAACCCCAGAAGTCTTCCAGAGGGCCGCTGATTTCAGGCAAAGTGAGAAGATTCAGGCTT
>NW_027715244.1:0-326 GCF_054177405.1 Leptonychotes weddellii | reverse complement strand
TGGCCTGATGGTGGGTATTGAGGAGGGCACGTTCTGCATGGAGCACTGGGTGTTGTGCATGAACAATGAATCATGGAACACTTCATCTAGAACTAATGATGTAATGTATGGGGATTAACATAAGAATAAAAAAAAAAAAGATAAAAAAAAAATGGAATTGGTGGTGAAAGAGTACGGTGGAGAGGCAGGCCTGAGAGGACATGGAAAACCTTATTCTTTGTAGATAGGGATGAATCTTGAATATTAAAATGTAAGACATCCCTAACCTTATTACCTTAGTTTCCTGGTGACTAATGGTGTTGGTTTATTGCTATCAGAATTGTCCC
>NW_027715243.1:0-326 GCF_054177405.1 Leptonychotes weddellii | reverse complement strand
GAGCGAGAGAGAAACAGCATGAGAGGGGAGAGGGTCAGAGGGAGAAGCAGGCTCCCCGCTGAGCCGGTAGCCTGATGTGGGACTCGATCCCAGGACCCTGGGATCATGACCTGAGCCGAAGGCAGATGCTTAACCATCTGAGCCACCCAGGCGCCCAATAGCTGACACTTTTCTAAAATTATTTTGGAGATGTATACTTTTGTAAGAGAACCTAATAAACAAGCATCCTTGATTTGAAAACAAATGAGAAGAGCTGTCATGTTTGTGGACTAACTAAATATGTGTCTACTCTCCCTTCCTAAGTCCCATTTGAAATGGCAGTGAAG
>NW_027715242.1:0-326 GCF_054177405.1 Leptonychotes weddellii | reverse complement strand
GAATTTACTCCAATCTATATTTTCTAAATGTCTTTGTGTTATATTTCCCCTCAAGAATTTTAATTCTGTAATATAATCACATTTAAATTCTGAAATTGGATTTATAGAGATTTTAACAAAAATTAAATATTATAAATTGTTTACTATTTTTCAAGTCATTTTATTAAAAAAGGAGTGTTTTCTTAAAAAAAAAAAAAAAAAGGAAGAATAAAACCCCAAAATGATACATACATAAATGGTCACTTATAAATGAACTTGACAGGGCACCTGGGTGGCTCAGTCGGTTAAGCATCTGCCTTTGGCTCAAGTCATGATCCCAGCGTCCT
>NW_027715241.1:0-326 GCF_054177405.1 Leptonychotes weddellii | reverse complement strand
CCAACCTTGTTTTTCCAGATTTAAGTCTGCAATGTTTCAAACATAAAAATTATAGTTATCCTCCTTATTCAGTCCCATGTTTTAATTGTTTTGCTTGAATCCAGTTTTTTCACTACTTCTGGAAATTTTTTTTTTACCCAGTTCAGTTTTATGATCTTAAGGTTATCAGAAACCTGTACAACTTTTTTACTCCATGAGTCTCACTGAAGCACATTTTTAAGAAGCTTTTATATGATTTTTAGAACACATTTTGTTTAATTTCTCATGAAATTTTTGAAATGTTCCTTAGGCCCTTTGGAATACCTTACACTATGGTCAGAAGACTT
>NW_027715240.1:0-326 GCF_054177405.1 Leptonychotes weddellii | reverse complement strand
TGCAGGTCTATGTGCATGTGCAGGTGCTGGTGTAGGTGCAGGCTCAGGTGTGCATGCAAGTATAGTTGCGGGTGCAGGTATAAGTGCAGGTGTAGGTGCAGGTGTAGGTGCAGGTATATATGCAGGTGTAGGTGCAGGTGTAGGTGCAAGTGTAGGTGCAGGTGTAGGTGCAGGTGTATATGCAGGTGTAGGTGCAGGTGTAGGTGCAAGTGTATATGCAGGTGTAGGTATAGGCACAGGTGTGCATGCAAGTGTAGTTGCGGGTGCAGGTATAGGTGCAGGTGTAGGTGCAGGTGCAAGTGTATGTGCAGGTGTAGGTGCAGGTG
>NW_027715239.1:0-326 GCF_054177405.1 Leptonychotes weddellii | reverse complement strand
TTTTTTTAAAAGATTTTATTTATTTATTTGACAGAGAGAGACACAGCGAGAGAGGGAACACAAGCAGGGGGAGTGGGAGAGGGAGAAGCAGGCTCCCCGCAGAGCAGGGAGCCCGATGCGGGACTCGATCCCAGGACCCTGGGATCATGACCTGAGCTGAAGGCAGTCGCTTAACCAACTGAGCCACCCAGGCGCCCTAGAAATTTTTATTAAAACATCCATTTTACAGACAAAGACTCAGAAGGGTTAATACATATGTACAAGTTCATACTGTTAGTAAATTGCAAGGCCACAGCTAGAACTTAGGTTTACTATACTCCAAATCC
>NW_027715238.1:0-326 GCF_054177405.1 Leptonychotes weddellii | reverse complement strand
GGGGCCAGCGTGGAGACCGGGTGGAGGCGGGGCTGGGGAGGTGGGGCAGAGGAGGTTGGGGCCTGTGAGCCGGGGGCACGGCCGAGGGCGGGGACTGAGCCGGTAGGCGGGGCCAGCGTGGAGACCGGGTGGAGGCGGGGCTGGGAAGGTGGGGCAGAGCCAGGGTGGGGCCGGTGAGCGAGGCCTGAGGAGGGAGGCGGGGTCGGTGTGGCGAGGTCAGGGGCGGGGCCCGGTGGGAGTCCGGAGGTAGGCTCCTGGCCAGGGGGCTGGGAGTCTGGGGGACTGGATCAGGTCAAAGCCAATGTGGATCATGGTGAGCCAGGGTC
>NW_027715237.1:0-326 GCF_054177405.1 Leptonychotes weddellii | reverse complement strand
TGCTATTTTATTGGATAATGGGCCTGGGAAACAGTTGTCACATGCTTCTAACAGTGTGTGGAAGCTTCTAGAAAAACAAGATCTAACTCTGATTTAAATGAGTGATAGAAATTTTCCATTTGATGACCATGCCAAAAAGTCTAGTGTTTACTTCTATAAAAGAAACAATCTTTTTGGGGCGCCTGGGTGGCTCAGTCGTTAAGCGTCTGCCTTCGGCTCAGGTCATGATCCCAGGGTCCTGGGATCGAGCCCCGCATCGGGCTCCTCGCTCCGCGGGAAGCCTGCTTCTCCCTCTCACACTCCCCTTGCTTGTGCTCCCTCTCTCG
>NW_027715236.1:0-5637 GCF_054177405.1 Leptonychotes weddellii | reverse complement strand
TATCGCCTCGGATTCACTTCTCCGCACGTCCTACCTTCCAGAAAGTGGTCGCTTTTCTGATGAGAGAGTTGTTGCTCTTCTTTTCTTCGATCTCCTGTTGAGTTTGTAGGTGTTCAGAATGGTTTGATCCCTATCCAGCTGAATTCCTGAGAGGAGACGAAATCCAGGTCTCCTACTCCTCCGCCATCTTGCTCTGCCCAGTGCAATGTTATTTTACTTCTGACTAATAACAAACTATCCAAGCACCATTTATTTCCAAAGCCTTGCTTTCCTCATTGATTTTGATTCCACTTTTATAATATAACAGCTTTTTCTTAATAGGATTTGTGTTTTCTTATTCTCTTGTCTTGACACCAATAGGTTTAAGCCAATTTTACAATGTTTTGATAAACGGAAGTTTACTGCACATTTAATCATGAACAGAGGCTAGGTTACCGTCCAATATTTATTCTCTGCTTTTCCTAGGAGGAGGACACTGATTTGATAGGGTGGTAATATACTCAGATTAAAACATCAGTATAGGAGTGATCATGTGCCTTTGCTTCCTGTTGCTGTAGTAACCAGTGATCCCAGACTTAGTGGCTTAAAAAGAGCACAAGGTATTAACTTAACAGTTCTGGAGATCAGAAGTCCAAAAATCGGTGTCCCTGGGATAAAAATCAAGTTGTCTGCAGGGTTGCATTCCCTCCTGGAGACTCTAAGGGGTAACCCACTTTCTTGCCTTCTCCAGCTTTTAGAGACTGCCTGCATCCCTTGTCCTATGGCCCTGCCTTCCATCTTCAATGCCTGCATGCTGGCTGAGTCTTTTTCATGTCTTATCTCTCAGACTCTTATTGCTGCCTCCTTTATCCATTCACGGACCCTTGTGATTACAATGGCTTTATCCAAATAATCCCAGATAAACTATTTTAAAGCCAGGTTATTAGCAATCCTCATTCCTTCAATAACTTTAATTCCTTTTCTCTTGTAACCTAATATTTTCACCGGTTCTGGGGACTGGGATGTGGACATTTTTGGAAGGCCATCATTCTGCCTAATATACCACATGACACAAATTTGCCCAAATGTATGTGAGCTGAAATCTCTTAGTGGAGCGTCTAGGAAAACATGTATTTTCCTAATGAAAAAAAAAATACAACCTCAAAATGGTGAAATAGGAGTTTTCTCACATCTTATCCCCAAGGGCACCATTTTTGACAATAGCTCATGGGTGACAGTACCTTTGTGGAAGTACAGGGGTCTGATGAAGAAACTCAAGCCTAAAACTGGAGCAAAATACAGCCAGCATTGAGCACACTGAAGAGAGTAAGAGGAACAATTACACTTTCCCCACATACCCTATATCCTAAGGCAGCACACTCAGTGCCACAGGAGATCTTCTTGGCCAGGGGATTCTCCTGTGGATGAATGTGAGTGTGTGAGTGAGCACCTGTTTTCCCCACCTGTGTGGGATGCTGCCAGTGACACCCACTTCATTCCCAACCCACGCAGAAAACTGTCCCAGAGGCAGAGGAATCCTGGACTTAATTCCTGTCCTAAAGGAGACCTTTTTTGGTGTCATAATGAGCTTAGGAAATGTGGAACTTAGATGGTCACTATAGTCCCTGTGGATGGAACACCAACTCTGTGCCAGGGAATTTCCTGTGAGCTCTAAAATATTACTAACCTCTCAGACCGAATCCTTAGATGGCATTTCTCCAGTTTACAGATAAGGGAACAAAGGCTTGAAAGGTTCATTTTCTGTCATGAGGGAAAAGTGACACCTGTAAACTTGTTTGACCACCTAAGGTCAGATCTGAGGTGGGTGGGGGGGTTCTGGGAGAAGAAGAACACACCTGACTCTGACACTGGACCATAGCCTTAACACACAGGCAACATCAATGACTGGGATCTAGTTACAAACGCAGAATCTCTGGGCCACCCCAGATATGCCAAATTAGCAGCAACACTTCCCATGCTATGACAGTCAAAACTTTCTCCAGATATTTTCAAGTGTCCTCTGGAGGCAAAATCATCCCTGGTTGAGAACCCCTGGCTTATCTTGTTGCATTCAAGTCAAAGCACATCAGTTCATAATGACCCAGTTCATAATTCTGGGTCGATCACTCAACCCTTCCAAGTCACATTTCTACAAATGTGCAATGAGGCTCATCATTTTATGGTCATCATAGAATGTCTTTTGCACAAAATAAATGAGGCCATCCATATAAGATTCTAAGCTTAGCCCATGGTCCCTTAAGTGTTCTAAATGTATTGCTTATACTCCCAACTCTTTTAAAAGTGAAGGACTAAATGTCAACTTTTAACCTGTATTAAAATCACTAAGCTCTTAATTGATTTGTCAAAGGAATTATGAACAAAAGGATTGTTGTACCCATGGTTTTATAGCAAAGGAACACACTCTTGCTTGTTGAAGAAGGAAGAGCAATTTTCTAGAGCTATCAGGAGTTGTAATCCCACCAGGAGTCAACGTTTTGGAGACCCAAGGGGCATGGTCAAGACAGGTTCCTCAGTCTTACATTTGGAAAAAAACTTTCACTCGGGGCTGTGGAAAGTTTCAATGTTAGAGCTCTGGAAGCCAGGCAAGTTCAGGGAGGTGTAATAAGCATTGGATGCACTTGAATTCTAACCTGGTCTCTTGGGAACAAGAATGTACAGGAAAAAATTCTATTCTGTCCAGATAAGTTCCCATGAGGAGATGTGCTCAAGGGTTGGAGTAATAATGGGAAAAGTGCCTAATGAACAGGGACAGGGAACAGATAATAGCAAACATAAGGAGCTGTAAATATCTCTTATGCAGCCCCTGGACATATTCAACCTTGAGCTTGAGGAGATATGGTTTTTGCATTTGGATTCCTACATCTGCTGGGGGACCCATGCTTCACGCCTTCCTGCTGTCTTGTCTGGAAACAGAGCTTCGGTCTCCATCATCAACTATGCAGGGGGATTCAGACCTCCACATGGAGACCTTCCTCTCAGAGACCCCATCCCGGTGAGTCTCAAAGCTCAGCAGGTATTTCAGGAAAGGTTCAGAGAAAATGGAAGAAGAAAGTTTTTACCTGAGGTCACCTGACAGCCTATCCAGCCTAGCTTGGAGCCAAGTGATCATTGTGTTTGTTGGTGTGGTGAACTCATTCATTTCTAGTCAATTTATTTAATATGTTAAAAAAAGAAATCAGAGAAAGGCAATTATCATATGATCTCACTGATACGAGGAATTTGAGGAACAAGATAGAGGATCATAGGGGAAGGGAGGGAAGAATGAAACAAGATGAAACCAGAGAGGGAAACAAACCATAAGAGACTCTTAATCTCAGGAAACAAATGAGGGTTGCTGGAGGGGACGGGGGTGGGGGATGGTGGGGCTGGGTGATGGACATTGGGGAGGGTATGTGCTATGGTGAGCGCTGTGAATTGTGTAAGACTGAAGAATCACAGACTGGTACTCCTGAAACAAATAATACATTATATGTTAATAAAAAAAAAGAAATGTCTGTGAACTTGGCAATACAAGGATTACTGTAGATAATTAGGTGGTGGGAATAAAGTCCAGTTGGATGAGACTAAAGAAGGAATGGGAGGCATTCTCTTTAGGAAAATGTGAACACCTCCAAGGAGATTTGCAGTAAGGGGGAATATGAAAATAGACTATTAGGGATGGAGGCGGGTGCAGAGCAGTGAGGGCATTTACAAAATACTTTTACTGGGCTCCTAGGTGGCTCAGTCAGTAAGCTTCCGGCTCTTGGTTTTGACTCAGGTCATGATCTCTGGTTCCTGGGATCAAATCCTGTGCCAGGTCTCTGTTCAGTGGGGGGTCTGTTTGAGATTCTTTTTTTTACCTTTCCGTCTACTCCTCCCCTTGATTGCACTCTCTCTCTCTCTCTGTCTCTCAAATAAATGAGTAAATCTTTAAAAAAATAAAAATAAAAAATATTTAGGATGGGGTATATTGGACCAAATTTGGATTCATTAAAAAGATCCAGTCCAATGGAGGCAGGCACTACTTGCAACTGCTGTTCTTGAGACATACATTTCACAGAATCCTCTCTCACATTAGGTATTCACTTAAAAAGTTTATTTAAAACATAAACAGGCTTATTCTAAAGGGCTTTATTTTGCACTCATTTCATTACCTGGAGGCAGAATATATTCTGGGGTTTATTAGCCATTTACTTTATCTATGGCAAATTATCTGTGCAAGTTCTTTGCTCTATATCCTGGGGTATGAGGGTTCTTATTCTTGTTTTTGTTTGTGTGTTGTTCTTGCTGAATCATTTTTTTCTTTCTTTTTTTTTTTTGATTGCATTCTTTCAACCAAATAATTACAAACGTTTAAGCCAAATTTGCCATTTGCTGTTTAATTCTTGTATGTATGTGCAGATCTATTTGGTAGCTAGTGTGAGAGATTATAAATTCTGAGTGGTCAAATCTATCAGTCAGTCATATGGCTCAAGGAGGAAAACCATGAAATGATTTACTATGCACCCTGGCTGCATATGACGCACTCTGATATTTTCTATTGTGCCTTATTTATTCTACTGTATTATATTCTTGCAGAACCACAGTCTGACCCCACAAATGTTTCCAATCTCAGAATAGGGAAAACATTTCTCTCCCAGGTCCTCCATTTCTGTGCTAGTAGCTCCCTGCTTCTGTTCTCTCTCTCATCACTGAGCACAGATTCTCTCATTCCTTCATGAAAATTTATTTACTCCTATTGTTCCCAACCAAAATATGTCTGGGGTAAAGGGTAGGAGTCTGTATAACATGCCCCAGTGCACTCTCAGTCTAGCAGGGAAATATACATGGAATTAAATAAAAGTTAGAAAGTGATAATCCCTCCATCTAAATTATTGCAAGAGAAATTGTCCTTTTTCTGGGGGAATTTCTGGGGCAAAACCAAATTCATGAAGGAGATGACTCTTTGCAGTCTGAAAGAGGCGATGGGATTTTGAAGATAGAGAGGAGGTGAATAATCCCAAATAGATCAGGGCAGCAGGTGTACGGCGGCTCAGCCTGGAGACTGGGGCTTCAGGTGAAGCTACAACTCAGGTTCAATGTTTGTGAGATCGATGTGTGTGAGGCAGCGTGTGTGGGAAGCTGGTGGGTGGATCAGGGGAGGCCAGCCAAGAGCTGGAAGCTATGGAATTTGGGGTTCAGGCTCCAGTGGGGAGTCACCTGGAAAGGGTTAAGGTGGAGAGTTGGACAGTAACTTAACTTCAATATAGAAAGAGCTCTCTGGGTAAATGTGAATATTGGCTAGAGGGCGCCCCCCTGTAGTAGGTGTAGAGATGACAAGGGACTGAAATAAGGCTGTGGAACTGGGGACCCAAGAGGCTGGGAAGCGATGGGGACATTGAAAGAAGAAAAATAAGCCAGATCTCATCACCAGTGATAAGCATTCATTATCAACAGGTGGGAACTAGGCTAAGGTCTTTCCATATATTCACTAAATCTGTCAACCACGTTAGGAGGATGGACACCTCAAGACCTCCTATTTGGGGGAGGATATTAACATTTAGGACAGTTTGGTTGGCCCTCCAAATTCAAATAGCAAATATACATAGATCCAAAATTCAAAACCCAAGTTTCTTTTTTTTTGTGTGTGTGTGTATTTAAGCAATGCTTTTTTTTTTT
>NW_027715235.1:0-326 GCF_054177405.1 Leptonychotes weddellii | reverse complement strand
CTGTCAATATGGTGGTTTGTTTCCTTATACCTCTTATTGCAAACTCAGATTTGATTGGCCTTACTGTGAAGGATACCTGGAAACCTACATTGAGGGGTATTTTCTACTACAGAGGATGCACATTCATTGTGTGTGTGTGTGTGTGTGTGTGTGTGTGTGTGTGTGTGTGTGGTGGGGCAGGGAGCCAGAGATCACTAAACTTTCTCGTTCATTTTGGAGTTTAAGATTTAGTTTCTTCACCTCACTTAAAGCTTAGACTCCTGCTTGTAGTGCTGATATTGGCATTCATCCTCAGGGCATCCTAAGTATACTGACCACTCACCTCT
>NW_027715234.1:0-326 GCF_054177405.1 Leptonychotes weddellii | reverse complement strand
CTTACAAAGTGATGCTTAATCTCACCCAAACTCATATAGTCACACTCTTCCATTAGACATAGTCCTAAGCAGTAAGCAACAAAGCCCTACACATCCAAAGTGGATGGCTCTAAGTGCCATGGCTTTAAGCAATTCCTTTTAGCCGTTATTTCAAGGTCTAATCTTAGGTTGCATACTATTTGGAGGAGCTTTATTTTTAAATTTTTAAATTTTATTATGTTATGTTAGTCACCATACAATACATCATTAGTTTTTGATGTAGTGATCCACGAACCATTGTTTTCGTATAACACCCAGTGCTCCATGCAGTACGTGCCCTCCTTAAT
>NW_027715233.1:0-326 GCF_054177405.1 Leptonychotes weddellii | reverse complement strand
TTTTTTTTTTAAGATTTTTTATTTATTTATTTGACAGATTGAGAGAGAGCACAAGTAGGCAGAGCAGCAGGCAGAGGGAGAGGGAGAAGCAGGCTGCCCGCTGAGCAGGGAGCCTGACTCAGGGCTTGATTCCAGGACCCTGGGATCATGACCAGAGCCGAAGGCAGTTGCTTAACCAATTGAGCCACCCAGGTGCCCCCTTTTAGTCCTATTCTTGCTCAAGACTGACGCACATTCTATGCTGCCATTTGGATTTTTAGCTATTTAAAGCAAAAGTTTTTATTAGGCTTGATGCTACTGTTGAATATCCATAGCCATATTTTGGC
>NW_027715232.1:0-326 GCF_054177405.1 Leptonychotes weddellii | reverse complement strand
TAAAATTAAAAAAAGATATAAGGATGTTGCTTAATTTCAAGCAGGTTTGAAATCTGAACCCAGTTCCCTTCTGGTTTCTTTTTTCTTTCAACAAATGTATATGAAAACTATAGGAAAATGTGTGCATGCGTGTATTTGCAGGAGTCAGATCCAGTAAGTGTTCAGGTCACAGAAGTCATTGAGTCAGGCACGTGGACCCCATCCGCCCTTCTCAGTGACAGGAGAACTTCTGTTTCATACATTCTTCAGGAAAGGGGAAAAGTTGTTCCCTCATCAGGCATCCCAAAAACTGATTTCTTCTTCCAGAGTTTTTTTCTCCCTAAAAC
>NW_027715231.1:0-326 GCF_054177405.1 Leptonychotes weddellii | reverse complement strand
TTCCTACAAAAATACAAACTAAAACAGGGAGACTAGCAGGTGTAAGCAACCCTCTCACCTGGAGGGCACCAACAACCCACCAGCAAGGTAGTGCCCAGCAGGAAGGAAGGGGATTTGGATTACCTATTCAGCCCTCTTCTTGGAGGTCTAGAATCACTGCTCTCCTTGGCATAGGAGCTGCAACTTTTCAGGAATGACCAAAAAAAAAAAAAAAGACAAAACTGTGGAGGCTCAGGCCAGTTGATTAATACTCAGAAAGTGAAAAATACATATCTTTTGCTTGCTTTTGTGCAAAATGCTGTGGATAACTGTGGGAAATCAAATAC
>NW_027715230.1:0-326 GCF_054177405.1 Leptonychotes weddellii | reverse complement strand
CTGGGATCGAGCCCCGCATCGGGCTCCCTGCTCCGCGGGAAGCCTGCTTCTCCCTCTCCCACTCCCCCTGCTTGTGTTCCCTCTCTCGCTGTGTCTCTCTCTGTCAAATAAATAAATAAAATCTTTAAAAAAAAAAAGTTATAAACACCAGAGAGAAAGAAATAAAATTTTCCTTTTCTGTAGATGACATATTGTCTGCCCTGCTTGGAAAAGTTTGTCAAAAGATTATCTTGGGCATTTTTTCATGTGTCTGTTAGCCATTTGTATGTCTTCTTTAGAGAAATGTCTGTTCGTGTCTTCTGCCCATTTCTTGACAGGATTATTTG
>NW_027715229.1:0-326 GCF_054177405.1 Leptonychotes weddellii | reverse complement strand
TTTTCTCTCCTTTCTCTAGCTTCCTAATGTGGGAGTAGGATACTTGATTTTTAAATTTTTTTCCCTAATATAAGCACTTAAAATTATAGATTTCATTCTAAGTACTGTTAACTGCATTACACAAATTTTGATATGTTGTTTTCATTATATCCAATTCAAAAAAATTCTAATTTCTATTTTGATTTTGATTTTTTTTTTTAAAGATTTTATTTATTTGACAGAGAGAGACACAGTGAGAGAGGGAACACAAGCAGGGGGAGTGGGAGAGGGAGAAGCAGGCTCTCCGCCAAGCAGGGAGCCTGATGCGGGGCTTGATCCCAGGACCC
>NW_027715228.1:0-326 GCF_054177405.1 Leptonychotes weddellii | reverse complement strand
CTTCTAGGTAGGTACTGCTACCCTATGTTATACACAAAGACATTTTGGAAAGAAAATTTCCAGATGATATTTTGGACTCCAAGCCTGATTGCTTGATGCCAAAAATCTGTGTTCTTTTCAGGACTTTTCATTGCCCTAAACCTGTCATCCTTTCTGCTTCCTTTTAGGTCACTCCAATTGTCTTCTTCACACTTGCACACATATTACCCTTATGCTGTCCATGCGTGCATCCTTTTCTAGGTCTGTCCTTCTAGGGGAATATTCCAGTGCTCAAAAAAATACTTATTTTCCTTGTCTCAAAATAGTGTCCTTCCAAACCTTGATCT
>NW_027715227.1:0-326 GCF_054177405.1 Leptonychotes weddellii | reverse complement strand
GTCTGTTCAGTCTCATATAACTACTGCTATCTGGCATTCTTTTCACTTTCATTTACATGATAAATGCTTTCCCAGTCCTTTACTTTCAATCTGCATGGGTCCTTAGGTCTAAAATGAGTCACTTGTAAGCAGCATATAGACGGGTCTTGCTTTTTTATCCATTCCATCACCCTATGTATTTTTTTTTCTTTTTTTTTTTCTTCTTATGTTAATCCCCATACATTACATCATTAGTTCTAGATGAAGTGTTCCATGATTCATTGTTCATGCACAAAACCCAGTGCTCCATGCAGAACGTGCCCTCCTCAATACCCACCACCAGGCTC
>NW_027715226.1:0-326 GCF_054177405.1 Leptonychotes weddellii | reverse complement strand
GTATGCATTTGCTAACCTAGAATATGCCAAACATACACCGTGTGTATATTTTTTAGGAGCTAATTAGAGGTTTTATATAGGTCTCGAACAAGGAGATAATGTTATTGTTTTATTAACACCACTACAATACATATGGTTTATTCTAGGCTTTCATTTTATTTGAGTATTTTATTCTTTTTGGTGTGTTTTTATCATTCATTAGGATGTATAGGGGTTAATATTTATACTGGAAAGACATTGAGGCTCTTAGCCATAGTAAAGGCCAATGGCATTTGTGAAACTCTCCAGAGAAGGGACGGTGTGCCGGTGAGCCCCTCCTGCTTCCT
>NW_027715225.1:0-5638 GCF_054177405.1 Leptonychotes weddellii | reverse complement strand
GGTGCCCACCAGGCTGTCTTTTGTAAGGGCATTAACCTATTCATGAGGGCCCCACACTTAGGACTTAAACATCTCCCAAAGTCCCCACATACAGTAATGTCACATGGGGAATTGGTTTCAACATACAAGTGGGAGGTATAAATATTTAGTTTATAACAATACCTAAATATTGTCACTAATTATGTCAATATTCACTCATCCTCTTGTTCTAATTTTTGTTGTTGCTGTTGAACAGTTTGATCCATTTCCAATTACTTTTTCTTTGTCTGCCTCTTACCATCTCTTTGTAAGCAGTAGCATGTGTTAGCATTACCTCAGTCCCTATTCTCTGTAGTCTCCGGGTTTGTCTGCTCTAATTTGCGAACTGCAAAGCACGCTGGGCACACAGAACTCCATTCATACTCCTGCCCTAAGAGATTTGAACAAACTCTAGCATGCCTTCTAACAGGTTCAGACGGAGTCATTAGGAGCATCCCACCCTCCTTTAAAATTCGTCTTGAGAAAGCTCAAGGCTGCCAAAAGAATTTGCTACTCGTTCCAGCCAAGAACTCCCTGTCCTAGAGCATTTATTTTTTAAAAAGCTTACAATTGTAATCCTTCCTCTGTTCTTTTGATAAGTATATGTATGTACCTCTTACAACCCAGGAGTATCTTTCTCAAGGACCTGGAAGCCATGTCTTTGAAATGTCTATCAGAAAGGATAAGGACTCTGTCTTCCAAACTTTGTTGCAGAATAAAATTTTAACTTCAATACTGCCAGCTAGCAGACACAGCTGTCTGAATGGTGTTTGCACTGACCAAGCCTTTATAATTTTTCACTTCCCTGACCATACTGAGCCTCTGCCTGTCTCTTCCCTAATCCCTCATTAACCCCTAAAGCACCCAGCCATCTCTGCACAAATCTGAGTCGACCACAACTCTTTCCCGTACTGCCAGTAGTTGTAGAATAAAATCTGTTTCCATTATTTTAATTAATGTCCAGCTTAGTTTATCTTTGACCAACTAGAGTTAAATTGATGATGTAGCATAGTAAGTTGAACATACAAACGATTCTTCAAAGTGGACTAATGAATCAACACTAACACGAACACCATCATCAAAATTATTTCCATTTCTAACTTTAAATTGTATTTATAATGAGTGGTTTACTCAAATTAGTGAAGAAAATAAAATCAAGTTTTATTAAAGTTGATAACCTTCAAAATCCACTTTATTGAAAATCCATTTTAATAAATTGTTATTGAACATTTAAAAATTTTGAGTTAATTTGTATAATATGGTTCTTTCTGATTATAAGCATTTAAGAATATTTGTTGACTTCAAATCATCTCTTATTTGCAAGAATTCAGTGAAGGCAAACATAACTTTACTAGAGAAGGGAAAAAGAATAAATAAAACATTCCTGACAATCACAAATAGCAATGCATTGTATATTATTTAAAAGGCACATTTTTTAGAATCATATTACTATTCTTAGAAATTGTATCATGTACAGGAATTATTTGTTTTATATTTTTTAGCAAATAGTAATTAAAATAGGAATAAGATGATGACAATTGTTTTTACAAATTCTAATAAACACAAAATTCTTTAGGAATTTTTAGAACTATTAAAAATTATCCCAAGGTTTCAAAGCAATCAGAGATAGCTAGAGTCTTCCTTTTTGCTATTTTGCATTTCATTCTAAATCTTAACCTTCTCCTAAGTTTATTATTATCATTTAAATATTTTCTATGCCTGCATATGTTTCATTTTAAAATGAGCTTAAGCAGGTTAGTTTATTGATTTAGGATCTTTGCAGTAAATAACCATCTAGATTTACTTTTTTACTTCAAAGGACAATGACTTTCATATTCATGACTGAAAATAGACAGATAGGTAGATAGATGATAGACAGATGGATATTGTGTATGAAAGGCAATCAATTATTATCAGAGAAAAATAACCTGAGTGTAGTGATTAAAATAAAACATTTCTGTAAGATAGAAATTATAATTGCTTTACTGAACTTAAGCTGCACTTTATACTCTGAATAAATTAGGCCATTATTATTCTATGTTCAAATTCCTAAGGGTACCTTGCCTTTGGTTTGTATCTATTTAATTCTGATCAGTTAGTGAACACCTTTAGTTAATGTCATGATACTTCCATTATAAAATTCAAACTCTCCTGAAAGAAGTGTGTCAAGTTGCTACCCTTCAGTGAAGGTGCATTCCATTAAAGACTGCTTTTGGAGCTTCTTTAGAACGTGTTTTAAGAGCAGAAGGTATTAAGAAACACTGTACAAAGGTACAATTGATTCATTGAATCTTTTTCTTGCTAACGTGTGCTCTTTTTGTCATTTATCTTTTCTAATAAAGTCTTTCATAATTTTTCTTTTTCTTCATTTCAATTGTCCTGTTCTAATCCATTTTCTTGCACTCCTATCCAATATATTTACCTGTCACACTTTTATTATTTTCCAATGTGAATCCTACAAAGAAGAGCTGTTTCAGTTGAGTAGAGCTCACAGCATTCATTATAGCCAATCAATTGTGCAAGTGGTGGTAATGAATAATCAGAATATGGGTAAAATTATTAAAATAGAAAAGAGTAATAAATATAAATGAGACAGGACTAATCATTCCTTGAATATTGCCAGCGTAGTATTACTTTTGATTTCATATGAAATGAAAATTACAAAACATTTATCAATTTGTTTTATCCTGCATGCAAATGTCTGATCCTATAGGGTGTTCTTGGGGATACAGAAAATAGAAAATACTAGGTGAAGATGGTCTGTATAAAGTTTAAGTCATAAATTTAGAGTGTAGTCATTAGGATTTTTGGCCTCACACATTTCAGAAATCACATTTAGAAGCTTGCAAACACTGCTGTGCTTGAGAGTTTATTTTTTCTTAGTTTACTAAACTCATGGGCGAAAATCCCACTGAGAACAAAAGTATTATTATTCATTAGTTCATTTTGTTGACCTTGAGATGTCAGCATCATGTGTATAGCTAGCAATATTGTAGGTAAATAAAAGAAAAAAGCAGACAGAGAAAGTAAGTAAAATGCATAAGTAGGAAGAAATGCTAAGAAAAATGTTCTTTTCTAGAAGCTTGAAGTAAAAGATTAGATTATAGTTTGCAGCATCAAGGGCACATAGAAATGGCATACAATGATCGTGATTTATGGAAGTATTTTGGAAGGTGGAAAATCAATATATATTCTAAAAGTTCTGTTTTGCCCAGATTAATCTGAACTGCTCTCTCTCATTTCATATCACACTGGCTTAATTGTGATAGTGATTTTAAAAATATACTCACGTACACCCACTCTCACACATGCACATATATATCAGAATGCTTTATTCCAATTAAAATAAATATTTATGCATGTATTTAGCTTCACGGATTAAATATAAAAATCGCCTTCAGAATACTCACATTTAGAGTTTTGAAATTTGAATACCTTAATTGAGTGTTTGGTTCTGGAAATTTTAACAATTAAAATTGACAAATCACTGGTCTGTGTTTAAAATGCTCTGGATTGTTAGGCAGAATATAACTTCAATTCTAACTTCCCATATTTAAGTGAGCCCTACATTTTTTTGGTAAGACTTAGCAAAAATTATTAGTGAGAAAGTTAGGTGTTCATGAATTACCTGTCAGGCCCAAATACATAAGCGAGAGTGCCTGGATTTTGGGATGCTATCTATACTCATTTTGATAAAATCAAACTAAGAGAGAAAGACAGGTGGTTAACTGACTGATCCTAATGCACATCTATTGCCAGCCATATTCATCTGGGGATGTGGACAGTACAATAAATTCCCTTTTTAATGTCTTATTTTAAATCCTTAATTCCATTGCAAGAAATAAAATAAGGTTGTTTTCCACCTTGAAAATTTGTATAGGATATAAAATAAGTCAGTTATTGAGAGAACAAAATGTATTAAGGAATGTGTTTTACTTAAAACAAAGAAAATGTTAAGAATCCCACCACAGTAAAACACAAATAGATGAAAGATAGAAAGACAGACAGAGAGATAGACAGATGATAGACAGATAGATAGATTGATAAAGAAGCTTGTATGATGTTTTCAGTTTGGGTTTTAGACAATAGTGCCCATGGTAATTGATTGAATGTTATAGTCACCCTCCTCATTGAGTTGTTGACAATATTGTTTTATCTAAGCAAAATATATATTTATATTTTATATAACATATAAATATAAGTGTTTCCTAAATTAAATATATATGGCAAAAAAAGTGAAGCAGAAGCAGATTATGTGACTCTGTTTTTTGTTATGGGACTGTGAGGCCTAAAAGGATTCTTTTTGTAAAATTAAAGTTAGTTTAGAAATTAATTTAAAACGTTCCTTACGGGGCTCCTGGGTGGCTCAGTCGTTAAGCGTCTGTCTTCGGCTCAGGTCGTGATCCCAGAGTCCTGGGATCAAGCCCCACATCGGGCTCCTTGCTTGGCAGGAAGCCTGCCTCTCCCTCTCCCACTCCCCCTGCTTGTGTTCCCTCTCTCGCTGTGTCTTTCTGTCAAATAAATAAATAAAATCTTTAAAAAACAAAGTTCCTTCCAAGGTCTTTTTATTATTAAATCAAGCATATCTTATACATTATTAAGGAGCTAAAATTGTTACATACTGCCCAGCCATCATAGTATGAGTTTAAAATCAAGTCTAAGAAGCTTGTTGGCATGATAAATTTATTATTATTTTTATTCCCAGAACCTATACATTTGTATGCTAAATTGAACTTGTCATATTTCCAAAACTTATATGAATGTGAAATTTCCTTAAAATAGCTAGTGCTTTCATATTTTCCTTGAAATACAAAAAAATACCTATTTTGGTGACTTTTATTATGAATACCTATTCATTTTAAATACAAAATGCATGTAAAAATAATTATTGAACAAGAAAATTTATAAGTATCTGTCAATAATCACTTCTTATAACTCAGAAACTGATATTTTATTACTTCCATTAAAATATAAAATGAAACAACTACCATGTTTGGTTACTCCTATTGTTACAAATATACTCTTTTATGGTCTGTATTGGTTATTATGAATACTATAGATGAATACTATAGATAGGTACATGTAGCTATAGATATATAAATGGATTGTTATGTAGAAATATATTATTGTTATTATTAAGGAAATAACTAATAAGTGTTTATTCAAATATGAAAAAGACAGAATTTAAGTAAATCTAAATGGCTGTTATGAAATATATCTGCATGAAAAATACGAAGCTGTAAATGAGCAAAAAGTCTTGTTAGATTGTTTCCTTGTCTCCAAGAATGTATGAAATCATTAACTAAAGAATAGAAAAAATACTGGTTTCTGAGGTAATAATAGAAATAAAGAAATGATAGAATGAACCATTTCATGAAATTTGCAAGACAAAGTCTGGTTGTATCCCTTGGCAGGGTGTAGCTTATATCTGATATGTTATATATCAGCATTTTATGCTCCTTAAAAAATTTAAATAGCTTAATTGCCTTTCCATTAGTAACTTGCACTTTCACAGGAAATGTTTTGAATTCTCTTCTCTTGTGTGTTTCAACCTCCATGCATCCACAACTAAACACTCAAATAAGTCATATCACTTGCAATTGCTCATTCAGAAGTCTCT
>NW_027715224.1:0-14383 GCF_054177405.1 Leptonychotes weddellii | reverse complement strand
CCCCATCAAAAAGGAGAATTATAGACCAATATCCCTGATGAACATGGATGCAAAAATTCTCACCAAAATACGAGCCAATAGGATCCAAAAGTACATTAAAAAGATTATTCACCACGACCAAGTGGGATTTATCCCTGGGCTGCAAGGTTGGTTCAACATCGGCATATCAATCAATGTAATACAATACATTAATAAAAGAAAGAACAAGAACCATATGATCCTCTCAATAGATGCAGAAAAAGCATTTGACAAAGTACAGCATCCTTTCTCAATCAAAACTCTTCTGCGTATAGGGATAGAGGGTACATACCTCAATATCATAAAAGCCATCTACGAAAAACCCACAGAGAATATCATTCTCAATGGTGAAAAATGGAGAGCTTTCACCCTAAGGTCAGGAACATGGCAGGTCAGTCCACTATTACCACTGCTATTCAACATAGTACTAGAAGTCCTAGCCACAGCAAGCAGACAACAAAAAGAAATAAAAGGCATCTGAATCGGCAAAGAAGTAGTCAAACTCTCACTCTTTGCAGATGATATGATACTTTATGTGGAAAACCCAAAAGACTCCACCCCAAAACTGTTAGAACTCATACAGGAATTCAGCAAATTGGCAGGATATAAAATCAATGCACAGAAATCAAGTTGCATTTCTATACACCAACAACAAGACAGAAGAAAGAGAAATTAAGGGGTCGATAGGAATAAATCTGACCAAAGAGGCAAAGAATCTGTACTCAGAAAACTATAAAATACTCATGAAAGAAATTGAGGAAGACACAAAGATGTGGAAAAACGTTCCATGCTCATGGATTGGAAGAACAAATATTGTGAAAATGTCAATGCTACCTAGAGCAATCTAAACATTCAATGCAATCCCCATCAAAAAACCATCAACTTTTTTCAATGAAATGGAACAAATAATCCTAAAATGTGTATGGAACCAGAAAAGACCCTGAATGGCCAGAAGAATGTTGGAAAAGAAAAGCAAAGCTGGCAGCATCACAATTCCAGACTTCAAGCTCTATTACAAAGGTGTAAACATCAAAACAGTATGGTACTGGCACCAAAACAGACACATAGATCAGTGGAACAGAATACAGAACCCAGAAATGGACCCTCAACTCTATGGTCAACTAATCTTCAACAAAGCAGTAAAGAATGTCCAATGGAAAAAAGAGTCTCTTCAAGAAATGGTGTCAAGAAAATCGGACAGCCACATACAGAAGAGTGAAACTGGACCATTTCTTTACACCACACACAAAAATAGACTCAAAATGGTTGAAAGACCTAAATGTGTGACAGGAATCCATCAAAATCCTAAAGGAGAACACAGGCAGCAACCTGTTTGACCTCAGCCGCAGCAACTTTTTCCTAGAAACATCACCAAAGGCAAGGGAAGCCAGGGCAAAAATGAACTATTGGGACTTCATCAAGATAAAAAGCTTTTGCACAGCAAGGAAACAGTCAACAAAACCTAAAGACAACTGAGAGAATGGGAGAAGATATTTGCAAATGACATATCAAAGGGCTGGAATCCAAAATGTATAAAGAACTTATCAAACTCAACACCCAAAGAACAAATAATCCAATTAAGAAATGGGCAGAAGACATGAACAGACATTTTTCCTAAGAAGACATCTACATGGACAACAGACACATGAAAAAGTGCTCAACATCACTGGGCATCAGAGAAATCCAAATCAAAACCTCAATGAGATACCACCTCGCACCAGTCAGAATGACTAAAATTAACAAGTCAGGAACCATTGGCAATGATGCAGAGAAAGGGGAACCTCCTACACTGTTGGTGGGAATACAAGCTGGTGCAGCCACTCTGGAAAACAGCATGGATTTTTCTCAAAAAGTTAAAAATAGCAGCAATTGCACTACAGGGTATTTACCCCAAAGATACAAATGTAGGGATCTGAAGGGGTACGGTGCACCCCAATGTTTATAGCAGCAATGTCCACAATAGCCAAACTATGGAAAGAGCCAAGATGTCCATCAACAGATGAATGGATAAAGATATAGTATATATATACAATGGAATATGCAGCCATCAAAAAAACAAAATCTTGCCATTTGCAATGACATGGATGGAACTAAAGGGTATTACGCTAAGCAAAATAAGTCAATCAGAGAAAGATATGTATCATATGACCTCACTGATATGAGGAATTCTTAATCTCAGGAACCAAACTGAGGGTTGCTGGAGTGGTAGGGGTTGGGAGGGATGGGGCGGCTGGGTGATAGACATTGGGGAGGGTATGTGCTATGGTGAGTGCTGTGAATTGTGTAACACTGATGAATCACAGACCTGTACCTCTGAAACAAATAATACATTATATGTTTTTCTAAAAAAAAGAAGATAGTAGGAAGGGAAAAATGAAAGGGGGTAATCGGAGGGGGAGGTTGAACCATGAGAGACTATGGACTCTGAGAAACAACCTGAGGGTTCTAGAGGGGAGGGGGGTGTGGGGATGGGTTAGACTGGTGATGGGTATTAAAGAGGGCAAGTATTGAATGGAGCACTGGGTGTTATATGCAAACAATCAATCATAGAAAACTACATCAAAAACTAATGATGTAATGTATGGTGAATAACATAATATAATAAAATAAAATTAAAATAAAACAATTAAAGGAAGCTTAGTATGTGTGGAGAGTAAGAGGAGGTTATGAAGAAGAAAAGATGTTGGAGAGGTACATTGGACCAACTCCTAAAGACCTTGTAAAAAAAATAGGGAATTTGTACTGTGGCAGGAGCATGGAGAGTGTATTAGAGGGAAATAGGATGGGGAAGGGAGATTAGTTAGGAGGTAGTTACAGGAGTCCAGACAGGAGTTAAGACTGGCCAGTACTGGGATATTGAGAGTGGAAATTCAGAAAAATGGACAGATTTAAGAGTTCATTTAGAAGTTAAATTGGTAATACTTTTGACTACTTAGATGGTTGAATGGATGGAATGCACAAGGCATTCACTTGGATAATGTTAAATGGAATATTATAAGGACCAAAGCATATTTATTTTCTTTGTTCTTTGGCCCATAAAGCTAATTACAACAAGAAAACAAAGAATATATGCCATACAAAAAAAGGATATCTATCATATAAGAAAACAGAGAAGCAAACCTTACAAAAAAAAAAAAAAAAGGATACCTACCATATATTCTTTTGTTCCTACTTCCTGGCATGAATACATGAACACATCCTCCCCTCACTCCCCTACCCAAAACATACAAATATTGCCCAGGAAACTCTATTACTGGTTTCCAAATGCTAGCCTATCTACAGATGGACTGAATCAGAATGGTAATTTAGGAGGGAGTCCTTGTACTGAAATACAGATTTCTGGATGTTAAATACTAAATCAATAACACTTGTGTGAGGCTCAGGAATCTAGATTTTAAACAAATATCACAGATATTTATGCATATACAAGTTTGTGAGCCATGGCGGTGAACTTTATATTGACCTTGGATTTCTGATATCCATTTCATGTATGACTTTTTGGAAAGCAAAAAAGGGTCCTAGCTGATGAACCTGCAAAGAGTGTTGGTTCAATTTCAATGGTTTTCTTCTCCAATCAAGAAGGAAGAGACTGGATAGTATTATTTCCCATTTATGGCTCTGCTCTATATATTTGTGAGGGGAGAATCAAAAAGAACTGAAAAAAGAAAGTACATCTAAAATTATGGCCTGATTTATAATTTTCTATTCCCTCTTACAGCAACCTCAACTCTTTTCTTCATTCTTTCAATACTTACTTTCAATACTACTAACTCACCATGAAATACTTTATGTATGATAATAATTATATAATTAAATCATGTATGCTTGGTTATAGTAATTTAAGCAAAAGAAGGAATCTTTTCGAGGAAGTTTGGAACCCAACTATTTTGTTCATAAGTATTATCATCAGTTACTTTAGTTATGTGTAGTTTATTATAATCAATATTCATAACTGATTATTAATACATATCATCCTTTGCTCTAGTTATTAAAGTCACCTAATGTGATAAAATGTATTTAATACATAACACTTTTTAAAAAAGGTTTTATTTATTTATTTGAGAGAGAAAAAATGAACAGGGAGAGGGACAGAGAGGGAGAAGCAAGCTCCCCTCTGAGCAGGGAGCCCAGTGTGGGGCTCCATCCCAGGACCCTGGGATCATGACCTGAGCCACCCAGGCACCCAATAGATAACACATCTTTTAAAAAATTAATTAACTAAGTAATTATTTTAAAGATTTTATTTATGTATTTATTTATTTGAGAGAAAGAGCAAAAGAGAGCATGAGCTAGGGGAGAGGCAGATGGAGAGGGAGAGCCAGACTCCCTGCTAGCAGGGAGCCTGATGTGGGGCTTGATCCCAGGACCCTGGTATCATAACCTGAGCTGAGGGTAGACACTTAACTGACTGAGCCACTGAGGTGCCCCCATAACACTTCTTTTTAAATGTATAAAATTTGCTAATTGTTGAAATAATTCTTATTATTAGCATTATCATTCCATTAATTTTACAAAAAATGTTTTTCTTTTGTTTTGCTGCTCATTCAATGAGTTTCCTCCATTATTTGAAATTTGGCTCAGGTCATGGCTTCAGGGTCCTGTGATCAAGCCCTGCATTGGGCTTCCTGCTCACCGGAGAGCCTGCTTCTCCCCTCCCACTCCCCCTGCTTGCATTCCCTCTCTTTCTGTGTCTCTCTGTGTCAAATAAATAAATAAAATCTTAAAAAAAAAGAATTTAAGAAATACATTTGCTGATTGCAGAATGCATATGAATCTTCACAATGTAATAAGCTTGAGCTTGAGGAAATAAATATGTATTTAATGATATACAGCAAGAATAAGGCTTTTAATAGTGAGATATTTTTCTTTGGTTTTGAAGATCATCTTCTAAACACTAACCTATAACTACCTGTTATAAGTGTGAAGCTAAAGCTGTGCACTAAAAAAAAAAAAAAAAAAATCTCTGTCTTCATTTATTCATGTCTTTATATAATTTTAAGTGGTAGAATTTTCCCTTGGTGATTTAAAATAATATCAAACATTCAGAGTTGGAAAGCACAAGTACATGTTCACTATTATCAGTGTTCCTTAATAGTGCAGAAGAAGTTTCTACTTGTTTTGGTATTGCTATGCATTTCTTCTTTATCCCCTTGTCATATAGTCTTATCTCTTTTTTCTCTAAGTTTTAAAGTTTTATTTTTCATATTTAGATCTATATTCTATCTGGTATTAATATTTGTGTATCGAGTGGGGTAGCAGTGTTATGCTGAAATCAGCTTGCCAGAGATGATTGGGTGCATCTATTCCCAATTTTGCATTCCATGACATCATGGCAGTAGCTGGATTACCCCATGATGGGAGTATTTACACTACAGAAATTGGCAAGTGCTCAAAATCAGGCTCCCAATCCCCATGTCTTAGAGAATGTGTTGTTAAACATTTCCTGTCACATCATTTGAAGTAGGGATCTAATTTTTTTTCATATTTCCCATATGAAGGACCAGTTGTCATAGCATCATTAATGTATAACTCATCCTTTATTCGTTGAGTTGTAATACCACCTCAGTTATATACCAAAACTGTATTGTACACACATCTAAGTCTTGTCAGAAGTTCAGCTGAGCTGGAGAAAGCTGAACTGCTAGGTGTTGGAGTAGTTGATCAAAACAATAAGCCAAAATGAAGTTAAGACTTTAATCACTTAATGTGACAGTATAAGCAAGAGGCTAAACCAGTGAAAGTGCCACCTCCCTTGTTCTACTTCCTCCCCATGGAATGGCATGCTGGTTGAGGGTCAAGTGGTTCAGTACAGATATGGGGCTTATCTCATTGTCAAGGGATCCCTGAACAAAAGCTTTCTGTAGTTTTTTGGACCCAGGGACAAGGGGAGGGCAAAAGGAAAAGGCTAGGAGTGGAAAAGTACTGAGTATTGAATTAGAGTGGAGAAAAAGTGTTTCAACCTCCCATCAAGAGCTTTTGGCAGAGACAGGACACTTGAGGAAGGCCTCTGCTGAAGGCCCTCCAAAAAGAAGCTTTGGAATGAAGGCACCTGGGCTAGGAATGCAAGTATTTGTAAGGGAATGGCAGATTGGGAGTCATTGACCAACTCTTTTCAGAGACTCTAATGCTCTGCATCAAGTCTGGGGTAGAAAGGACAGCTTTACCCCATGACTTGCCAGGTAAAGCCACTGTAATTGCCCATGGCTGTGATTGAAAAGTCACATGTAGGATTTTTGGCCAGGAGCCAGACTCCTTAGGTCTGTTTCTTTGTTTATTATTATGCCATTTTGTTCTATCTCTGAGCTATTTCTTAAAAAAATACAAATTTATATACCTTTATAAGTCTGGATATCTGGGGAGGTGATTCCTTTTTCCTCCTCTTCTTATTCTTCTTCATTTAATTATGAACACATTGTTATTGAACTTATTTTCTTCAGTGAGAACATCGTGGGAAAAGTCCTTCAGAGAGTTTTATGCATTTATATCTGTCATGTATTACCTCAGACTGAGTTTATGTTGATTTCTCACTTGTTAAGTCCCTGGGATATAGAGATAATATAAATTTTGATTCTAAACCCACGTGAAGTAAAATCCTAGGGGTTTTGGTTTGTTAGCAGAAACGCTTTTCATTACCTATATAGCCCAAGCTTCCTGGTATCTTCCTCTATCGGTAAGTACAGTTTTTCTAGCATACCTATTCCCTGAGGATGCAGTCCTTGAAGGATCCCAGCTTTGTACAAGTATCTCACTTTTAACTCCCTGTTTGTCATGGGTCCCAGCCCTGTCCCCTGCTCCTGCTGAATGATAGAACATGAGTTTTTCTTCCCATACTATCATGCTCTATATTCTATTTCAGTTTCTTGATTTCATGTGTGTTGTACATCAGAGTCCCTAAAAACAGAGTCTCAAACAGGGATTTGGCATGAAAATAACTTATTGAGTGAATGCTTTTAAGGAAAAATCTAAAGGAAAAAGGGGAAGCAGGATAGAAAAAGGAAAAAAAAAAACTGAGCGAGGATGTAGTCTCAGGTAAAGTCTAGCTTTGACTTGATCCTTAGTAGAGAGTCTGGGGAACAGTAGGAGAGGGAACTCTGGAGCATAAATCAAATCAGAGTTGTCTGTTTTTGAGACAAAGGGACTAGAGTTTTGTACCCCCATATCAGTCAGTCATAGAGTTATTGGGAAAGGATGCAAAACCTCCCAGGTGAAACAGCTCTTATCAACCAAGGGCAATTCTCTCAAGAATGGAGGCAGCTATGCATTTGCAGTCAACATTCACAGTATCTGGGGGAATGGGTAAACTGGCCAGGTAAAAGGTATCTGTATAGGGCAATGACATTTGCAAAAATGTACGACCTGTTGGATAGACCCTTTAAGCACAGACCTGTACCTCTGAAACAAATAACACATTATATGTTAAAAAAAGAAAAAAAAGAAGATAGTAGGAAGGGAAAAATGAAGGGGGGGAAATTGGAGGGGGAGACGAACCATGAGGAATGATGGACTCTGAGAAACAACCTGAGGGTTCTAGAGGGGAGGGAGGTGGGGGGATGGGTTAGCCAGGTGATGGGTATTAAAGAGGGCACGTATTGAATGGAGCACTGGGTGTTATATGCAAACAATGAATCATGGAACACTACATCAAAAACTAATGATGTAATGTATGGTAATTAACATAACATAATAAAATTTTTTTAAAAAGTACACATGGGATTTAAAAGACTAAGTACAAAAAAGGGATGCAAATTAATAATTTTTATATTGGTTACATATTGAAATGATCATATTTGCATGTATTGGATTAAATAAAATATATTATTCAATTAAAAAAAATGTATGACCTGCTTCATCCGTGTGGTGTACCAATACAGTATTTCTTAACTTTTGTTTTTATAGTTGATTGCTCACTTGTCTTCATTTATAAGTTTAGTATCTGCATCCAAAGGCCTTTGTCAGGTGAATCATTCAGAAAGACTTAGTACTAATCACAGAACACCTGCTTCCAATAGGCACAAGCCACATAGAACTGGGAATTTTACTAGCCCCATTGTTTTAGTACAGGCTACATATTGTTAATTTTCACAAACCATTGGTCCTGCAGAACCCACTGAATATCCACTACTGCAGTGATGCCCTTGTTTAGCCATATGCTGGCTTGTGCTGTTGTGTGCCTTATTCTCAGATTCCAAGATGACATCTCTTTTGGCCCTCCATAGGTGTTTCTTCATTGTTCCCAAAACATGTCATTCTACAGTGATGACTAGGTCCAAAGGGAATTCCAGATGTAACAACATGGCATACTCAGCCATGCCAACACTCCACAGGTGTTTCTTCTAATCTGTACCTGAGTTGAGTATAGCTTTGTATGGCATGAAGAATAATAAATTATGTAAAAAATCTTATGACCTAGTTGGAGATATAAGTGCAGTGTTGTTATATATATTGAGATATATATAGACATATGTATATACATACAATTATTTCTTTGCTTTTTTGTTGTTTGCATGATCAGTTTCTTTTTACAAACTATATTTATTTAATTATTTGGTTACATATAATGGTTTAATCACGTTATCAATAATATGTTAAATGTTTCTTTTTCTATTTCATGAAATGTTATTATAATTCTTCACATGCATTTTTGACATCAGTTTTTACCATTATTACAGTTACTTTTTGAGTCAACAAAATTTCTCCAGAGAACTCATATTCTGTATAAATAGTTTGAAATACTGTTTTCTGTATCTAAGTGTGTTGCTATCAATTTTTACAAACCACAAGTACTATTTGCATAACATTTACACAATTAAGAATTACCTTATAGGTATATATTTGTAATTGCCATAATTCTTCCACTTGTTGAATTGCTTCTTACTTTTAAAAAAAACATTTTATTGTGAAATATGATACAAATATTAATAGAGCACAAAACATCAATGCACAGTTAGATGAATAATTATTAAGTGAATGTCAGGAAATAGAATATTGTCAGCCCCCTCCCTGGAAAATTTCTATGTGTCCCTTCCTAATTACAACTCCCTCCCTGATCCAAGAAGTAATCACTATTTTGGTTTTTCTGGCAATGACTTCTTTGCCTTTCTTTACAAATTTGCCACTAATATATGTGTCCCTAAAAATTCATATTTTAGTTTTGTCTGTTTTAAACTTTATATGAAAGCTATTATATGTGCTCTTTTGTGTCTTGCTAGTTTTCATTTTTGCTGAACATAATGTTTATGGGATTCATCCATATTGCAAATAGCTGTGGTTAGCTCATTTTCACCATTAAAGAACATTCAATTGGATGAATAGTCCACAGATTATTTATCCATTTTACTGTTGGACATTTGAATTGTTTTTAATTTTTGGCTGTTTCAAACAATGCTGGTCTTTATTTTACATGTAACTATTGCAGAAGGGAAATTCATGGGTCACAGGATATGAATATCTTTGACTTTAATAGATAATGTCAATCTAGATTCTAAAATGGTTTTTATACTATGACAAACAGCATGTGAAAATTCTACAATGCCAGTTGGAATTGTTAGTCTTAATTTTTGCTAAGCAAGTGTGTTTGTAATGATTTTAATTTGTGGTTTAAATTTGCATTTCCCTGATGACTAATGAGATTGAGTACCTTTTCAAATGTTTATTGGTCATTCAGATATTCTCTTTTGAAAAGTGGCTGTTTAAGATGCTTACCCAATTTTCTGTTGGGTTGTCTTTTTTTTAACTTATAAATGTTTTAATATATTCTGAATATGAGCCTCCTATTAGTCACATGTATTGCAAATATCTTTTCTCGCCGTGGGTTTACTCTCTTAATGGTGTCTTTTAAAGAGCAGAAATTCTTAACTATAATGTAGTATAATTTATCCATCTTACTGTTTAAGTCTAATGCTTATGATTTCTGCTTAAGAAATTCTCTTCTAGGGGTGCCTGGGTGGCTCTGTCAGTTAAATCTGACTCTTGATTTTGGCTCAGGTCATGATCTCAGGGTTGTGAGATTGAGCCCCCTATCTGGCTATGTGCTGGGAGTGGAGCCTGCTTAATTTAAGATTTTCTCCTCCTCTCCCTCTGCCCCTCCACCCCTGATTGTGCTTGCTCTCTCTCTCTCTCTCTAAAAAAAAAATTCTCTTCTACCCCAAAGTCATGAAGATAATCTCATACTTTTATGATCATTGTATTATTTCTCACATTTAGATGTACAATTACTTCCTTGCTTTGTTACCATTGTTCTCTATCTTGTAGCTACTGAGTTTCTTTTCTAATTGTACTAAATATTCATTTTTCTAGGAACTATTTCTGATGTACTTGTCTTCTCACTTTTCATCCTTTCTCAATCACTATAAGGGATTCAGTATAAAAATTAGTCTGCCTATTTCTTTGAATTGACCAGCCAGTTCAAGTGAAATGTTTGATTTGGTATTAGCCAATTAGACCCAATTAGATAAACTTTTATTTAATTCCCAAAGTTTCTAAAATAACTAACTCTTTTATTTCCTGGTCATGAGGTACTTCCTTTTAATTTAATGAAGGGAATGGTGTTACTTAGTGAAGATTACATATTTTAAATTCCACACAAGAAGGAATTTCACTCTGGTGCAGGGATGATTGACAATATTTGGGATAGTTAATAAGTCTGAGCTAGCACAAGATTACATATCTGATTTTAAGCAAAATGACTCCCAGTATTTGTACTGAGCTACCATTCTAATAGCTTGTAAATTTTGTGAATGTTTTTAATAGATAAATGACCATGTAAAAACCTTCTGCATGCTGCTATTCCCCTACTCATTTAATCAATGATCATAACACCAGTGATTTTTTCTTTGGCATGGCCTTAGGCAGACTTTATGAATATATGGGAATATTGAAAGCATTAAGAATGAGAAGAATTAGGGTGAAATATGCCTTCTAGTTGCATACTTAGAGACTATTAGTGTGATTATCTTTTTTGTTGTTGTTGTTCTGACTGTTTTGTTTTGATTGCGTAAAAACTACCATCATCCAAATTTCTGTTACATTTCATGAAGGGGCAGAGATTCTCTGTAACATCTTTCATGCCATTTGTGCATCCAATTGATTGCTGCTGTATCCAGAAGAAAGGGAACAAATGTTTTGCTGATTCTACTGCCAAGAAGTAGATTAAATTTGGAAACATCTTTGATGGACAATTAAAACAGAAACATGGGATTTACTAACTTAGAGCCAAGAGGCAAAGATAAGAGACAGCACTGTGCTTTCAGTCATGGTTCTTATTAAGGTGACTAGAGTCTGAACATTTAGATTTAACATTTAAAGAAAATGGTTTATTTCTAAATAATTTTTATTTATTTCCTAAAGATTTAATTCCTTCCTATAACAGCACTTTAAAATGCTTTTCTCTGCCAAAGCCGTAATTCATATACATTAAAAGCAAGAGACATCTGTTTGAAAAAGCTTTACATCTGAAGCATACATGCACACACACAGACACAGTTTCAAAATGACAGTAGAAAGGTATTTTTCTGAATCAGGTTCTGTGATATAAGGATGAAAATCCATTTTATTTGAAATGCATATAACAGAATAATTTCTGAAAACAAACCAAAACATTACCTTGTCTACTTGTTTTCTTTTTTAATTTAAGAAATTTGAGTATCATTCATTTTACAGTAACTACATCCCAGATATGGAACAAATACCTAAAGCTTCTTTTCAAATTATGTTCAGGCCTTGACTCTCTTCCTCTATTGTTAGAGATTTGGCCTAATTCAACAGAATGCCTTGATTATCTCTATTTAGGGTTTTTTTTCTCTAGCCAGAATAAATCTGCTATGGATCATTGTGCTGTCAGAAATCCATGCCTCTTCAACTTGATGGAGACATTGGGTGCATGACAGCTGTGGATGTCAATTGAGGCTAGATGAATGTCCTGGAGGTTTCTCAGAGAAATCTGACAAATACTTGGCAGAGTAGTCCCATTTTTAACAGATTTCATCATCACTACTCTGTCAGATGGAGGAACATTTAAATACCAACAGGATATATTGAACACCAGAACTACAGAGCTGGCAGCATCACATACATTTGTGTGAGAACATTGGGATGAACTTGTAACAATCATCAAACAGCAGCAATCAACACATTTTCTGCAGACTGCAACATGTCAAAACAAAAACCCATCACTAAAGAACAGTGGGAAAACTGTACAAATGCCAGGATTTAGGAAATTAGGTAAGGTTTTAAGAGTCCATTTGAGAGGTGGGGAAAAGATGGCAGAGGACTAGGGGACCCTATTCCAACTGGTCCCGGAATAGACCTGGACATCTACTGGACAACTCTGAACACACATGAAATCAGCCTGAGATGTAAGAAGATAGATCTGGATCTCTACAAACAGAATATCGCAGGCGGTTGGTTTCAAGGTATGAAGTGGGGAGCCATGATTCCGTGGGCAGATATCAAAGGATAAACAGAAAGGGGAGGGAACTGAGCTGTTGGGATCTTACACCGCCAGTGAACGATAGCCTCCCGCCCTGGGGACCAGGCACAGACTCACAGACTGGTAGTGGTGGGGAAAGGAATTTAGGGCAGCCCTCTGGATGGAAACCCAGAGTGGCAGGGCCACACATGTGAACTGGAGGTGGCTGGTGGTTTTAGAAGCACAAAGGGCCGAGACATGCCCCAGCCAGGAGGCGAGGACTGGAAGCACTGCTGAGGAGCGCAAAACCCAGGAAGCTGCAGTTTATAGCAGCACAGACAAAAAAGGAGATAGTGTGGCCTGGAGAGCTGACTGAAGAACAGACTGTGATCTCTCTGCTCTGAGGCAGAGGGTTGGAAATGGTCTCTTCTGCTCTGACTCTCAGAAGAGACACAGAAAGCTGCCAGAGAACAAAAGCCCCCCAAAACCATTTTTCACTGAGCCCATCCCCTGCCACAGGGGGCAGGGCAACTCTGCCCAAACAGGGTTGCCTAAGTAAGAGTGCAGCGGGCACCTTCCCCAGAAGACAGGCTGGGAAAACAAGAGGCCAGCAACCCTAAGGTCCCTAGAAAACAGGTGCATCTTGCTTGGGTTGTGGGCAATAATTTGGAATCTATACATTCCCTCAACCACCCTTCAACAGAATGACTAGGAGGAGGAACCCCCAAAATAGGAAAGACTTAGAGACTATGACTTATGCCACAGATTTACAAATGGATACAGATATAACCAGGACGTCAGAGATGGAATTCAGAGTAGCAATTGTGAAGACAATTGCCAGAATGGAGAAATCAATTAATGGCAATAATGAGTCTCCAAGGGCAGAAATGAAAGCTGAATTGGCAGAATTTAAAAATGCTATCAATGAGATCCAATCTAATCTAGATAATCTAACAGCTAGGGTAAACGAGGCAGAAGAATGAATTACTGACCTAGAAGGCCAATTAATAGACAAAAAGGGAAAAGAGTAGGCCAGGGAAAAACAACTCAAAATCCATGAAAATAGAATCAGAGAAATAAGTGACACTATGAAATCTTCCAATGTCAGAATTATTGGAATCCCTGAATGGGTGGAGAGAGAGGACTAGAAGATATATTTGAGCAAATCGTAGCTGAGAACTTCCCTAATCTGGGAAATGAAACAAACATTCGTGTCCTAGAGGCAGAGAGGACCCCTCCCAAGATCAAGGAAAACAGGCCAACACCACGGCATGTAATAGTAAAATTCACAACTCTTAGAACTAAGGAAACCATTTCAAAGGCAGTTAGGGGGCAGAGATTCCTTACGTACAGAGGGAGGAACATCTGAATAACGTCAGACCTATCCACAGAGACCTGGCAAGCCAGAAAGGGCTGGCAAGACATATTCAGGGTACTAAATGAGAAGAACACGGAGCCAAGAATACTTTATCCAGCAAGGCTGTCACTTAGAATGGATGGAGAGATGCAGAGCTTCCACCATGGGCAGAAACTGAAAGAATATGTGACCACTAAGCCAGCCCTGCAAGAAATATTAAGGGGGGGTTCTATAAAAGGAGAAAGACCCCAAGAGTGACATACAACAGAAATTTACAGGGACAGTCTATAAAAACAAGGTATTCACAGGCAACATGATGATAATTAATTCATATCTTTCAATAATCACTCTCAACGTGAATGGCCTAAATGCTCCCACAAAATGGCACAGGGTTGCAGATTGGATAAAAAGACAGGACCCATCCATATGCTGTCTACAAGAGACTCATTTTGAACCTAAAGATACATCCAGACTGAAAGTGAAGGGATGGAGATCCATCTTCCATGCCAATGGACCTCAAAAGAAAGCTAGGGTAGCAATTCTTATATCAGACAAATTAGATTTTAAACTAAAGACTGTAGTTAGAGACACAGAAGAACACT
>NW_027715223.1:0-326 GCF_054177405.1 Leptonychotes weddellii | reverse complement strand
TGGAGGGCACGGGAAGGCTAAGTACCAGCCAGAGCACTGGAGGGGACCAGAGGAGTGCTAATGGCAGGTAGCACAGAAGGAGGAGAAGAACGGAAACGTTCTGGGGGTCAGGGACGGAAACGATCACAATCAGAGTACACGAGGAAGCTCGGCAGTGAACAATATTTACACAGTCACAATTCTGTAAACACTATCAGTTATCTTGAAAGAGTGACATAACTAAACCCCAAGAATGGACTGGGTTGTTAAAGAACTAACTCCTTGTCTGTGGTATTATGAAGTCGGTAGACAGTGTCTAAAATGGATAAATCAAGAGCTAGAAGCGC
>NW_027715222.1:0-326 GCF_054177405.1 Leptonychotes weddellii | reverse complement strand
GGCCTGGTGGTGGGTATTGAGGAGGGCACGTTCTGCATGGAGCACTGGGTGTTCTGCACGAACAATGAATCATGGAACACTTCATCTAGAACTAATGATGTAATGTATGGGGATTAACATAAGAATAAAAAAAAAAAAAAAAAAAGAAATATTTAACCAAATAAAATTTAAAACTAAAAAAAATAAATAAATTGCAGCAGAGTTTGGATTTTTTGGTAAAAACTGATAAATTCTAAAATTTGTATGGAAATGCAAAGGGCTAAGAATAGCCAAGGCTATTTGAAGAAAAAAAATTTGAGAACTTATACTGCTAGATTACAAGACAG
>NW_027715221.1:0-326 GCF_054177405.1 Leptonychotes weddellii | reverse complement strand
GACACCCGCTCCCCTCTGCTCCGGGCATGTCCTTCCTGCTGCAGCCCCACAGTGCGCCAGCCACGACCCTCCACTGGCCACAGAGCGCGGACGTGTGTGGCCGCTGGACAAGCAGTGTGGGGGGGACCCCCCCCCCAGGCCCGGAGCGGCTGCACACGGAGGCAGCCAGCGTCCATACGGGCCCCCCGCTCCTGCGTCCCGCCCGGTGGCTCGGCCCTTCTGTCCTGCATTTTCAGGAGACGACAGCGCCGCGGGCCGGTGTCTAAGGCGCACCCACGGCCTGCTGTCGGAGTGATAGAAACGTGTCCCCGGGGACATCTGTCCTG
>NW_027715220.1:0-326 GCF_054177405.1 Leptonychotes weddellii | reverse complement strand
TCACTGATATAGGAACGTTTATGTTGCATCTTGGATTTTTCAGTTACATGTAAATGTGGGTAAATTAATCAGATAAGTGCCTAGCAGTTTGCCTGCAGTATTATGGGACACAGTGTATTTTAAATACCTTCATCGACAGATGAATGGATAAAGAAGATGTGTACACACACACACACACACACACACACACACACACACAGGAATATTATGCAGCCATCAAAAAGAATGAAATCTTGCCATTTGCAACAACATGGATGGAACTGGGGGGTGTTTTGCTGAGCGAAATAAGTCAATCAGAGAAAGACATGTATCATATGACCTCACTG
>NW_027715219.1:0-326 GCF_054177405.1 Leptonychotes weddellii | reverse complement strand
CTCTACTTATGGCTTTTGGTTATTATAAAGATACATCAGTATTTTCATGGATTGCCACCACTTTTACTTTTTCTTTTTCTTTTTTTTTGACTTTTTAAGATTTTAATTCCAGTCAGTTAACACACAATGTTTTCTTAGTTTCAGATGTACAATATAAGGATTCCACAATTCCATACATCACCCGATGCTCATCAGGACAGGTGCATTCCTTAATTCCCCTCCCCTATTTAAGCCTTCCGCCCACTCACCTTTCCTCTGGTAACCCGAAGGTTGTTCTCTCTGGTTAAGCCTCTGTTTCTTGATTTGTCTCTCTTTCTCCCTACACT
>NW_027715218.1:0-326 GCF_054177405.1 Leptonychotes weddellii | reverse complement strand
TTTTTTTTTTAAGATTTTGTTTATTTATTTGTCAGAGAGAGAGAGAGCAAGAGAGAACACAAGCAGGGGAATGACAGAGGCAGAGGGAGAAGCAGGCCTCCCGCCGAGCAGGGAGCCCGATGCGGGGCTCGATCCCAGGACCCTGGGATCATGACCAGAGCCGAAGGCAGACGCTTAACTGACTGAGCCACCCAGGTGCCCCAGGCTTAAAATATTTTTAATGTTGTTTTCAGTGATACTCTAATCAAACATTTGTGAAACCCATGAGGTTTCTTTTTTTTTTTTTAAAGATTTTATTTATTTATTTGAGAGAGAGAGAATGAGAG
>NW_027715217.1:0-326 GCF_054177405.1 Leptonychotes weddellii | reverse complement strand
TCTGGTAAAGACACTTGGGAACCACAGCAACAGGCCCCTCCCCCAGATCAGCAAGAACAGCCAGCCAAGACCAGGTTTACCCATCAATGAGAACGACAAAACTCCAGCGCTAGGGGAATACTGCACATAGAATCCATGGCTTTTGTTACCATGATTCTTTAGTCTTTCAAAGTTAATTTTTTTTTTAACTTTTTTTTTTTTATTTTTTATTTTTCCCTTTTTCAACCAACATCTTATCAATCCCCTTTTTAAAAAACATTTTTATTCTTCATTTTTAGAGTCATATTCTATCCCTTAATAGTAGTTACCCGTATTTTTGGCATATA
>NW_027715216.1:0-326 GCF_054177405.1 Leptonychotes weddellii | reverse complement strand
GAATCTATCATAAGCAGTATAAACCTCAACAAATTATACATTTTATTCGAGTCTCAGTTTCCTCATGTAAGAATTAATTGAATGAATTCATGCATGTAAAGCACTCAGTGACACACAGTGTATGATTTCCACCATCGGCATCATAATTACTCGTCTAGCTTTAGCAGTAGTCATAGAATTAGGAGTACAGTAGCATAAGATTCTCAAGAAAACAAGAAGTTGCTCAGAGAAGAAATATTTTAAACTGACTCATTTTGGATATTGAGATTTTGAACTATGTCCTTACAGATTGTCTGCCTTTTGGATCTCTCCATTTCTTTTCTTTT
>NW_027715215.1:0-326 GCF_054177405.1 Leptonychotes weddellii | reverse complement strand
GAGCCGAAGGCAGACACCTAACGACTGAGCCACCCAGGTGTCCCATCATCCCTTTATCTTTAGTCCCTTCCCTAGCCACTGGATCTTTCTCTGCATGTATTTAATGGCTTCTTAAATATCTGCTGGGTGTTTCACAGCAACCTCACACTTGTGCTATCTTTCCCTGCAAACCAGCTGTCCCTCTTGTGTTCTCTACTTCAGTTAGGACAACACACCCAGTACCCTGCTGGGCTTCCCAGGTTCCTCAGTCCTCACCCCTGCTTTGAACAAATCCTTTTCACTTTACCTCTGACATTGCCGGACATCCTTATCTTCCTCTTTATTTT
>NW_027715214.1:0-326 GCF_054177405.1 Leptonychotes weddellii | reverse complement strand
CAGCCTGGTACGGTCCTCCACCTTCACCATGCTGCTAGTGCCACAGGCCGTGGCCTGCTAGCAGCATCTCTCAGAAGTCCCACCCATCAGTTCCACTGACAGTCAGAACTCAGGGTCTGGGTCCCTCCCTCCTTGGGGGGGGTGCCTTGCTGTCAAGGTTAGTTTGATCCTGAAAAATGGTTCCTTTTACAAGTCAACTCCCTTCCTTTAGAATAACGTGTGGGGGTTCAGGCACACATTCATTCCACAAGATTTCACTGGGTGTCTACTTTGCCAGGTATTGGGAATCGAGGGATGAACAGGACACTGTTCCTCAAGTTAGATTT
>NW_027715213.1:0-5638 GCF_054177405.1 Leptonychotes weddellii | reverse complement strand
ACTTATTTCACTTAGCATAATCTCCTCCAGTCCCATCCATGTTGATGTAAAAGTTGGGTATTCATCCTTTCTGATGGCTGAGTCATATTCCATTGTATATATGGACCACATCTTCTTTATCCATTCATCTGTTGAAGGGCATCTCGGCTCTTTCCACAGTTTGGCTATTGCGGACATTGCTGCTATGAACATTGGGGTGCGTATGGCCCTTCTTTTCACTACATCTGTGTCTTTGGGGTAAATACCCAGCAGTGCAATTGCTGGGTCATAGGGTAGCTCTATTTTTAAATGTTTGAGGAACCTCCACACTGTTCAAAAGTGGCTGTACCAACTTGCATTCCCACCAACAGTGTAAGAGGGTTCCCCTTTTTCCACAACCTCTCCAACATTTGTTGTTTCTTTCCCTGTGTATTTTTGCCATTCTAACTGGTGTAAGGTGGTATCTCAACAGGTCTCATATGTTTTACGATGTTCTAATACTGAGAGAGCAATGTTGAGGTCTCCAAGTATAATTGTTGATTTGTTGTTTTCTCCTTGCAGTTCTCAGTTTTTCCTTCTTGTGTGTTGAAGCTCTGTTGTTAGGTACATGTACTTGTAGGATTATTGTCTTTCTAGTGCATTGATCCATTATCAGTAAGTAATGTACCCTTTTATCTCTGTAATTTTCCTTCATCCGAAATCTTACCTACTTTATGTGGTAATAATATATCTACTCCATCTCTCTTTTCCAATGTTTTATTTTGAAAAGTTCCAACATACAGCAAGGTGAACAGAATTTCACAGTGATTTCCCATAAGCTCACCTCCTTGAGTCTTCCATTAATGTTTTAGTATACTTGGTTTATTACATTTCTGTTTATCTACTAATCTATCAGTTATTACATTTCTTATGCATTTTAGTGTCAATTGTAGAATCATTTCACTTAACCCAAATGCTTTAGCATGCATATCTTTTTTAAAAATTAAAAAATACATTTTTTTAAGTAGGTTCCACACCCAGCACGGAGCCTAATGTGGGGCTCGAACTCACAACCATGAGATCAAGACCTGAGCCGAGATAAGAGTTGGACACTTAACCCAATTGAGCCGCCCAGGCGCCCCTAGCATGCATATTGTGAGCTGGAATTTGTAAAGATTTACAAGCTTTCCTTTTTATGTAAAATTTACATTCAGTGAAATGTACTAATCTTAAGTGTACATTTGTTTTCAACATACCATGGAATGCACAGATCTATCTTATATATTTTTGTGGTTTTCTTCAACTTGCCTTTTTTCCTTTTCCTTAATGTTTTGAAAGTTTTACATGTTGTGTCTGCCCTTAACTGTGGTACAACTTATCTGTTGAATGGATATAGTACTGTCAGTCCTTTCCATCTCCACATCCTCTTTTGAGGGACGGTTAGGTTGTTGGAACATTTTTCACTAAATTGGGGTATCCTGTTACATATTAGAATGACTTCTGTTGTGCTTCTTTGGCTCCTTTTCTAAAAAAATTATTTACTTAGGAGCCTGGGTGGCTCAGTCGGTTAAGTGTCCGACTCTTGACTTCGGCTCAGGACATGATCTCAATGTTGTGAGATTGAGCCTCACATTGGGCTTCGTGCTGGGTGTGTGGAGCCTTCTTAAGATTCTCTCTCTCCCTCTCTTTCTCTCTTTTTCTGCCTGTCCCACCTCCATCCCCCCGCCAAAATTATTTACAATATAAGTGTTTTAAGTGCACAGTTCAAAGAAGTGCATTCACAGTGTTATGCAATCACCACCACCATTTGTTTTCATGTATTTACCATTATCCTAAACAGAAGACTCTACACATCTAAAAATAAACCCCATTCTTCCCAGCCCCTTGTAACCTCTCTTTTATTTTCTGTCTCTAAGTATTTGTCTGTTCTAGGTACCTCATATAAATGGAATCATACAATATTTGTCCTTTTCTGTCCAGCTTATTTCATATGGCATAATGTTTTCAAGATTACTCCATTATAGGGGCGCCTTGGTGGCTCAGTTGTTGAGCGTCTACCTTCGGCTCAGGTCATGATCCCAGGATCCTGGGATCGAGCCCCGCATCGGGCTCCCCGCTCAGCGGGAAGCCTGCTTCTCCCTCTCCCACTCCCCCCTGCTTGTGTTCCCTCTCTCGCTGTCAATCTCTCTGTCAAATAAATAAAATCTTTAAAAAAAAAATTTACTCCATTTTATATTAGCTATCAGAATTTCATTACTTTCTAAGGATGAATAATATATGGTATATATATATCATATTATATTTATCCGATTATATGTCAGTGGGTACTTGGGTTTCTTCCACCTTTTGCCTGTTGTGAATAGTGCTGTTATAAACATGGGTATACAGATATATCTCTTCAAGTTCCTGCTTTCCATTCCATTGCGTATATACACAGAAGTGGAATTGCTGAACATAACATAATTCTGGATGTAATTTTTTGAGTAATTGCCATACCACTTTCCACAACACCTGCACCATTCTATGTTGCCACCAGCAATACATACAGGTTTTAATTTCTCCACATTTTCACTAACAATTTTCTTTTCTTTCTTTCTTTCCTTATTTCTTTTCTCTTATTTTCTGGGGGTTTTTTTGGGGGGGGTAATGGATGTGAAGTGATGTCTTATGGTTTTGATTTGCATTTTCTGTATGACTAATGATGTTGAACATGTTTCTTCCACTTCCAGGGTGCAGTGGGGCGGGGTTTGGTGTAGCAGCTCCGTTTGCCATTTGGTGGCACTGTTTAGCTCAGGTCATTATTGCTGGTGGGTGTGGAGTAAAATAGCTTCTTTCCCTTTTCTCATCTGAGGAGTGGGAAATTTACGCCCACCACTCTTCATGAAACCCTTGTAGATGACCAAAGAGTCACCCCTTTTTGTCCCCAGCTTCTTTCAGTTTCCCACCTTCGCTTTTTTCGTGACTGAGCTGTCAGCCTGCAAGGTGGTGCAGGACTCTCGTGTTTTATCTCAGACATAGCTGTGTTTCAAAACCTCACACTTCAAAGACCCGCACGGTGTGTTCCCACGCTAGTCCTCTGTGGGAGGGTCGCTGCACTGTGGGTGGGGCCAGCTTGTCCCAGAAAACAGTTGTGCAGTGGTGCATGTGTTCTTTATATTTTCTGTATATTAATTCCTTATCATATATATGATTTGCAAATATTTCTCCCATTTGTGGATTACCTTTAACTGTATTGATGTGTCCTTTGCACAAAAGTTATAAAATTTGATGAAGTCCAGTTTATCTAATTTTCCTTTCATTGTTCGTGCTTTTGGTGTCATACTGAAGATATCATTGGCAAATCCTATGTTACGAAGATTTTTTCCTTTTGTCACATTGGACCATTATGTTAATGTGCTGTTGAATTTGGTTTGCCAGAATTTTTTGTGGATTTTTGAATCTGTATTCATATAGAATCTGTAGTTTTCTTATAGGTGATCAGTCTGGGTTTCAAATCAGGTTATTACTGGATTCATTGAGTGAATTGCAAAGTGTTCCCTCCTCTTCAGTTTCCTTGAAGAATTTGAGAAGATTGATATTATTTTTGAAATGTTTGGTAGAATTCATCAGGGAAACTATCTAGTTGTGTTCTTTGTTGGAAGTTTTGATTACTGATTCAGTGTTCTTATTAGTTTAGTGGTCTGTGCAGTTTTTATTTTCCCTCATGAGTCTCTCTGGTAGATTGTGTTTCTAGAAATTTTTCCATTTCATCTAGGTTATTTATTTTATTGCTGTACAGTCATTCATGGTAGTTTTCATAATTATTTTTTCCATAAAATTGTGCTTGTAATGTCCCCACTTTTATTTCAGGTTATAGTAATTTCAGTCCACTCTTTTTGTCTTAGTCTAAGGTTTATGAATATTTTACTTTTTGAAGAACCAACTATTGATTATATTGATTTTCTTTTTTTCCTAGTGTCTGTTTTATTTATGTCTGTTCTAATCTTTATTATTTCCTACCATTCAATAGGTTAGGTTTAGTTTGCTCTTCTTTTTCTACTTCTTTAAGTAGAGTTCTTGATTTGTGATATTATTTTCTTTTACTGTATGTGTTTAGTGCCATTATTCCCCTTTTAGCACTGCTTTTGCTGAATTCCTTTAGTTTTAGCTTTCTGTGGTTTTGTTTTCCTTTTTCTGAAGGTTTTTTCTAATTTCTCCTTAGATTTCTTATTTGACCCATTGTTTTTTTTAAGTGTGTCTTGGTTAATTTTGACATATTTGCATTTTTTCCAGTTTTCCTTCTGTTACTGATTTCCAGCTTCTTTCAATTTTGAGTAGAAAAGATACTTTTTATGATTTCAGTCCTTTATAATTTTTAAGGCTTGTTCTGTGCCACAACATGTGGTTTGTCTTTTAGAATGTTACACATATACTTGTGAAAATTCATGTCCTGCTGTTGAGTGAATGTTACCTATATATCTGTTATGGTAAATAGTTTTATAGTGTTGTTCACATTTTCTATTTTCTTATTGATCTTTTTTGGCTTCTTTTTTGCTTTATTGAAAGTTGGGTGTTGATGTCTCCAAACTGTTATTATAGAACTCCTTTTAATTCTGTCAGTGTTTGTTTCATATATCTTGGGGCTCTGTTGTTGGTGCATTTATATTTATTAGTGTTATATCTTCTTGATTAATTGACTCTTTTATCAGTGTACAATATCTTTTGCCAATATATTTTCTTGACTTAAGGTTCAATTATCTGCTGTCTGTGTAGTCACCCCTGCTTTTTTAGGTATGGTGTTCATGAAATATCTTTTGTCATTCTTTCATTTACAGCTTATTTGTGTCTTTTAATTTAAGTTGGGTCTTTTGTAGATAACCAGTATTTATATCATCTTTTAATCCTTTTTCTCAATCTATGCCTTTTTTAAATTTAATTTTATTATGTTATGTTAATCACTATACATTACATCATTAGTTTTTGATGTAGTCTTCCATGATTCTTTGTTTGCATATAACACCCAGTGTTCCATGCAGAACGTGCCCTCTTTAATACCCATCACCAGGCTAACCCATCCTCCCACCCCCCTCCCCTCTAGAACCCTCAGTTTGTTGCTCAGAGTCCATAGTCTCTCATGGTTCGTCTCCCCCTCCGATTTGCCCCCCTTCATTCTTCCCCTCCTGCTATCTTCTTCTTCTTTTTTTTAAAAACATATAATGTATTATTTCCTTCAGAGGCACAGATCTGTGATTCAACACTCTTGCACACTTCACAGCGCTCACCATAGCACATACCCTCCCCAGTGTCTATCATGCAGCCACACCATCCCTCCCACCCCTGACCACTCCAGCAACCCTCAGTTTATTTCCTGAGATTAAGAATTCCTCATATCAGTGAGGTCATATGATACATGTCTTTCTCTGATAGACTTATTTCGCTCAGCATAAGACCCTCCAGTTCCATCCATGTCGTTGCAAATGGCAAGATCTCATTCCTTTTGATGGCTGCATAATATTCCATTGTATATATATACCAAATCTTCTTTATCCATTCATCTGTCGATGGACATCTTGGCTCTTTCCACAGTTTGGCTATTGTGGACATTGCCGCTATAAACATTGGGGTGCACATACCCCTTCGGATCCCTACATTTGTATCTTTGGGGTAAATACCCAGTAGTGCAATTGCTTGATCGTATGGT
>NW_027715212.1:0-326 GCF_054177405.1 Leptonychotes weddellii | reverse complement strand
CATGCATCTCTTGGGGTGGGAATAGTGAGCTGCTTAATTCCCTGGGGGAGTGGACTCATTCGTGATTCTCCCAGATACCATAACTGAGCACCAAGGCCTGGACTCTATCACTCTTGGCTGAGTGACCTTGAACAAGTGGCTTCTGAGTCTCAGTTTTCTCATCTGTAAAAGGGGGTCACGATGAGGCCATATGAGGGCACCATGAGACAAGGATGTGAAAGTGCTTTGGAAATTGACAGTTTTCTAAGCCACTTACAGCTAGTCACGCTAGGGGGGAAGGGGGGAGAGAGAGAGAGAGAGAGGAGAGTGTGTGTGTGTGTGTGTGT
>NW_027715211.1:0-326 GCF_054177405.1 Leptonychotes weddellii | reverse complement strand
GGACACCCGCTCCCCTCTGCTCCGGGCATGTCCTTCCTGCTGCAGCCCCACAGTGCGCCAGCCACGACCCTCCACTGGCCACAGAGCGCGGACGTGTGTGGCCGCTGGACAAGCAGTGTGGGGGGGACCCCCCCCCAGGCCCGGAGCGGCTGCACACGGAGGCAGCCAGCGTCCATACGGGCCCCCCGCTCCTGCGTCCCGCCCGGTGGCTCGGCCCTTCTGTCCTGCATTTTCAGGAGACGACAGCGCCGCGGGCCGGTGTCTAAGGCGCACCCACGGCCTGCTGTCGGAGTGATAGAAACGTGTCCCCGGGGACATCTGTCCTG
>NW_027715210.1:0-326 GCF_054177405.1 Leptonychotes weddellii | reverse complement strand
GTGTTCGTCCGGCCTCATTCTGCTGCTGGCATTCCGTCCACACCAAACAGCTCGGTTTCTAGCACAAGCCACTTCTCTCTCAGGATCCGTGCCTTCCGTAAAGCGTTCCTTGTGTCTAAAACACGCTACTTCTCTCTCTGATGAACTCACATCAGGGAGGGTGTAGGTCAGATCCGTCGATTTGGGGGTCATTATCAATTAGGGGGAGCTGAAACACGAGGTGAATGAAATATCCTGGTGGAGTGTAGCCACAGCCTGAGAAGGCCAGCGAAGCAAAGACTGGGGCCAGGGAAGCAGAAGGAGCAAGTGGACACGGACTGGAGGGC
>NW_027715209.1:0-326 GCF_054177405.1 Leptonychotes weddellii | reverse complement strand
TTTTTTTTGAAGATTTTATTTATTTATTTGACAGAGAGAGAGATAGCGAGAGCAGGAACACAAGCAGGGGGAGTGGGAGAGGGAGAAGCAGGCTCCCCGCGGAACAGGGAGCCCGATACGGGGCTCCATCCCAGGACCCTGGGATCATGACCTGAGCCGAAGGCAGACGCTTAACCGACTGAGCCACCCAGGCGCCCTGAGTTGTAAGAATTCTTGATATAGGCTGGACACAGATTCTTTGTCAGACATAAGTATTGTCAATAACTTTGGAGCTTATCTTTTCAATAGTATAAGTGTTCTTTGAAAAGCACAGTTTTCAGTATTGA
>NW_027715208.1:0-326 GCF_054177405.1 Leptonychotes weddellii | reverse complement strand
CAGAGGGAGAGGGAGAAGCAGGCTCCCAGCTGAGCAAGGAGCCTGATGCGGGACTCGATACCAGGACCCCGGGATCATGACCTGAGCTGAAGGCAGACGCTTAACCGACTGAGCCACCCAGGTGTCCCTAGAGAGATTTTAAATGGCTACCTCTTTCCAACTAAATTAGCATTCATCAAGTGCTTTCCAAGGTGTGTCTAATTTTTTCTACCATCGATTGCTTTGGTCTGTTCTAGACTTCATATAAACGGAATTATATAAGGTGTACTCTTTTGTATGAAGTTTCTTTCACTCGGCCTATCTTTGAAATACATCCATGATGTGTG
>NW_027715207.1:0-326 GCF_054177405.1 Leptonychotes weddellii | reverse complement strand
CCTGGGTGGCTCAGTTGGTTAAGCGACTGCCTTCGGCTCAGGTCATGATCCTGGAGTCCCTGGATCGAGTCCCGCATCGGGCTCCCTGCTCGGCAGGGAGCCTGCTTCTGCCTCTGACCCTCCCCCTTCTCATGTGCTCTCTCTCTCTCATTCTCTCTGTCTCAAATAAATAAATAAAATCTTTAAAAAAAAAAAAAAAAGAAATTCATTGATGGCACTGGAATTCGTATGTTGGTTTTTGCCAACAGGTCTTGGAAATCCTACAGGACAGTGGTTTTGCTGTGATGGGATTGTCATGGGTACATCTTGATCGACTGAAACTTCTT
>NW_027715206.1:0-326 GCF_054177405.1 Leptonychotes weddellii | reverse complement strand
TTAATTGTTCTCATATTATTGCTTATTTGGGTTGCTACCAGTTTTTGCTTTTACATATAGTACTTCCATGAACACCAAAATAAACTTGTAAGGTTTGGTGACATCAGTAATCCCATTTTTGTCTAATGACAACAATTCAAAAAATGGTATTTTAATTTGTACCCTTTCTTTTTCTTTCTTTCTTTCTCTTTCTTTCTTTCTTTCTCTTTCTTTCTTTCTCTTTCTTTCTTTCTTTCTTTCTTTCTTTCTTTCTTTCTTTCTTTCTTTCTTGACAGAGAGAGACACAGCGAGAGAGGGAGCACAAGCAGGGGGAGTGGGAGAGGGAG
>NW_027715205.1:0-326 GCF_054177405.1 Leptonychotes weddellii | reverse complement strand
GATGAAACCCGGAAGCACACCGGTCACACTGTCGCCCTGTGACTCTGGGCTTGCACCTATATTCAAAGCAAAGGAGACAAAAGCTTTCATCATCTTTCCCACATAGTTCTGAGGTCCACCTGCGCTGTAGCAGAGCAGCTCTGACCCTGCTTCCCTGGGGGAGGTGATGCCTGAGCTGAGCCTAGAAGGACAAGTGTGTTGGGGCGGGTGTCCCAGACAGAAGGAACAGAGGGTGGATGAGTGGAAAAAGCTGACCCATGAACGGAAGAGGCAGGCAGGAGGCAGCTCATGTGGATGGACGGAGATGCTGGCGCTTCTGACACTGT
>NW_027715204.1:0-326 GCF_054177405.1 Leptonychotes weddellii | reverse complement strand
ATCCAAGCCAGGAAACACCAGGAGGCACCAGAACCTGGAAGAAGGAAGGAAGGATTTTCCCTTAAAGCCTTTGGATGGAGTGTGACCCCTACTGACACCTTGATATCAGACTTATGGCCTCCAGGACTGTGAAAAAGTAAGTGTCTCTTGTTATAAGCCACCCTGTTTGTCTAATTTGTCTAATGAGTTGCAGCAACCCTAGGAAACTAACACAATAGGTCAGCTGAGTCTTCCCAGTGGTATCTACTCTTGTGATTCCTCTTGTTTAAGATGCTCACCATACCTCTCATACCTCTCCTCCTGTTAAAATGATAGTCAACATTTTT
>NW_027715203.1:0-326 GCF_054177405.1 Leptonychotes weddellii | reverse complement strand
GTGTACCAGGATGTGACCACATCCTGGACCATTTTCTTAAGAACTCCCAAGTTCTGATCATTCCCTTGGAGACACTGGACTACTCAGTAGAAGCCCCACTATTACCCTCATACTGCTTAGATAGACACTGCTTTCAACTATTCCAGTATATATGTATCCCCTAAATTTTCATACTCTTCCATACTCTCTTCCTCTCTCACCTACTTTATATGAAAATGTAAACATGCCAAAATGTCATCTTTTTTTTTTTGCCTGTCTCTTATTTTTTCAGACTCAGTGTTAATGTCATTTTCTGTGGAAATTCATGTGTGTGTGTGTGTGTGTGT
>NW_027715202.1:0-5638 GCF_054177405.1 Leptonychotes weddellii | reverse complement strand
ACGTGGTTACAGGGTGGGACCTCTCAGCCCCACCCCCTGACCTCGGGAGGGGCGGGGCTGCAGGTTGAATCGATCACCAATGGCCAAAGATTCATCAGTCACGTCCTTGTAATGAAACCCCAATAAAATCCCAAAAGGACGCGGTCTGGGAGCTCCTGGGTTGGTGAGCACGTGGAGATGTGGGGACCGTGGGCCCTGGGGGACATAGGAGCCCCGCGCCCCCTCCCCAGACCCCTCCCTGGGCAGCTCTCACATCTGTCGTTTATTACAAATCAGTGATGTAGTGAGTAAACCCTTTCCCTGAGTTCTGTGAGCGGCTCCAGTGACGTCCTCAAACCCGGGGAGGGGCCGTGCGAACGTCTGGTCTGGAACCCGTTGGTCAGAAGCAACGGTGACAACGTGGACTTTGGGTTGGCATCCGAAGTGGGGCAGGGCCAGGCTTGTGGGTCTGAGCCCTCCCCCTGTGGGTCAGCCCCTTCCTCATGACTGTAGCTCTAAGCCGCCCCTAAAATCCCATCAAAATCCCTCCCACGTAAGTCCGGCTTCTCCGGCAGCTTCTCGGTGCCCTCTTGCCAAAGCCATGAAGCCCTGGGAAGCCTGTGGTCTGGAATGTCCCAGCAGGGGCTCCTGAGTGTTTACGCCGGGAACTTGGTGCCCGACGACGTGAGCTCGCCGCTGGTTAGAGCCCACTGCTCACCGAGGTAATTCTAAGGCAGGGACAAGACGCAGAGCTCGGGTGGGCACCAGGGGGGCCGTGACCCTCGCCCTTCCTCTTCACCAAGCAACCCCCTCTAGGTTTCCCGGCACCCACTTTCGCTCATTGCCTGAGGGTCCCAGTTCGCCTCCATGTCTCTGCAAGTGTTCCCAGGACCCACCCCCCAAAACGCCCTGAACACCTCTGCAGTCAGCGACTTGACCCCAAGCCCCTGGCCCCTCCTGCTGGGTCCGTCTCCCCTGCCCGGCCACACAGCAGCCTCCTCTGGACGCCCTGGTGCTTCCTGGGTGTGGAGCTCCCAGCATCCCGGATGCTTGCATGGGTGGCTCTGTGGGGATGGGTGATGCTTCCTCCTTCATCTGGGCCGCAGACTAGCACTTCCTGCTGGAGAGCTTTGCTCTGGGCCACGCCCCTGCCCACCGCCTGGAACCGCCATGCCGTGGCGGGCACCGTGCGTACCCAGCACCTCCCACCTCTGCCCACAGAGGTTGCGCCTCTGCGGAGAGTTTGCCACATCTGCCTCCTTGCCCCTCTCCCCACTCCCAGCAGGTCACTAGGGCAGTCCTAGTGGGCTCCCCCCAAGTGCCAGATGTGTGTGTGATGTAGGAAAGACGTTATTAGGGTTCGAAGCCAACGGCCAAGAGAGAATTCTTGGGATGTCTTTGGCGCAAAAAGGTGGTTTTCTTAAAGAGCAGGGACAGGACCTGTGGGCAGAAAGAGCCGCACAGGGGGTCATGAGGAGTGGTCCATTACATACTCTCAAGTTGGGAGGGGGTTAGGGTTAGAGACTTAGCGTAAGTCTCTAAGGAACTTGGAAGCAAGGTTTCCAGGACCTTGAGGGGCTAATTACTGTTGGGAAAATGGCATTTATTACCGTCTAATAAAACCCTAGTCATGAGACCCTTCAGATGTAGATCAGTGGGCCATATGCTTGGGGGATGATTGCCAACATGTATCTTAGGGGTTTTAGGATAAAGGAAGTTTCCAAAGGAATTTTTACATGTTAAAGTAGACTTACAGGATTGGCGGGGGTGTCAGACTAGAATTGCTTTTTGCCCTTAGCAAAGCATTAACATCGGGGCAGTTGAGTCCCTAGAGGAAGGTTGGTTTGTTTCAAGGACTGTTTGTTTCAAGGACTTGTCAATGGGCTGTAGGTAGTAAGTAAATTTAGTAATTTTTCTTCTGCCTTTGTTTCCCGCATCATGTGGACCCCAGCTCTGGACTCCGTCTCGAGCCTGCACCCCACCAACTGCTAGTTAGCTCGTTCCTCTCCCTAGATCAACCTGGGCAGGTGCTGGAGGGCTTGGCCAGGGCGGCAGGGGGGAGGTGATGTCCAGAGAGGGGGAGACTCGGGGGTGAGCTCAGTGATGGTGATGTAGTTTTGGAATATAGGTGAGGTTCAGGGGAGCCGACGAGCAATAAAGAATTCTTGAGAAGTCTTTGGTGCAAAATGGTGGCTTATTAAACCACCGGAACAGGACCCGGGGGCAGAAAGGGCTCCTGCACCAGGGTTGTGAGGGGTGGCTGATTATATACTATAGGGTTGGGGGAGGTCAGGAAAAGGGAGGTTTCCAAAGAACTTTGCTACGCTAAGGAGGACCTACAAGATATCGGAAGCCCTGCCATTGTCAAGTTAAGGTCATTTTTCCCTCTAGGAAGGCAGTAACATTAAGATAGGTGGGAGCTTCCTGGAAGAATGTCACACATGTCCCACCTGGGAGTGGGGGGTGGGGGGGAGGTCACAGGGTGTCAGCTTGTGCTTTGTCTTCAGCCAGCCTTCTGGCCCCCCATCAACTGGAAGGCAGACCCTCCTGGGGAAGATGAACCCGCGTGAGTGCAGCGGGCATCCGGCTCACTCTGCAGCTCTGCGCGTGCGAGGTGACATGACCTTGTGCCTCTAAGTTGGATGTGACGGGAACCAAGGCAGGCAAGAAGTCCATCACTGTGACTGGGGATTCCCTCCCCATGAGCCACGCAGAGATTTTAGGAACTGCTGAGGAAGGGTCCCTGGTCTACAGGTGCCCAGTGCTAACTGCACTTCCCAGGTGTTCACTCCTTGGCTGCTGACCAGGGCCGGCGCTTCCTCCAGGTGCTGTCCTGGGGCTGAGGGCCACTGAGCTTCCCACAGCATTTCCGTGGGCCGGCCAGGGAGCCTGGCTCTCTCTCTGCCCTGTACGGATCCAGTCCCCAGCCTGGAACCGCCATGCCGTGGCGGGCACCGTGCGTACCCAGCACCTCCCACCTCTGCCCACAGAGGTTGCGCCTCTGCTCACCTGGCGAAGTGAAGTCTCTCTGCCAAGCCTGGGGGTGCCCTCTCCCATGTGGTCTCCTGGCCCCTCACACGTCAGGGACCACTCAGCATCACCCTCCAATGATCCCATGCTCTGAAAGACAAATCACATTCGGGCAAATTCAGCTTTCCATTCAACATCCAAAATACCCACAAACTCAGGAACACAAATGTTTGGCTACCTTATTGAAAGAGGAAAAGTGTCTATACCATGGAGAACCAAACACGGTAATGGCTAGGTAAACATGCCCCCAAACAGGTTCTGTCCCAGCACAGGAGGCAAGAGGCCCTCTGGCATTTCCCTTCGAGCTGTCTGCCATCTGACCCAACTAGTGTTCTGGAAAGCGAGGTAAGTGAATTATGTATTCAAAGCAACACGAACGGTGTTTATTGACCATGCACACCCCAGTAGCTCAATCTCCCCCAATAATGAAATCAGAAATAAATGCCATCCCTAGACAGGTGGCTGTAGGGAGAGCGTCCACTGTGCACACTTCACGTGTCCATACACAGCTAGACGTCCAGCAACGCGCTCTCTGGTCCTGAGCCAACCGGGAGCAGCCGCAAAGAGATCCGAGACTGACGACCAACCCAAATGGAACACCGGGTCGCATAAACGCGCCTCAAAAGCCCCACTACACTCCCGGCTCTTTAGCATCCGGTCTCTGTGGAGAGCCCAGGGGATCCAGGGAGAACTTCAGGTCTCATTCGGGCCACAGGGCTCTCGAGATAGAACTCCCCGGCGGGGGTGGGGTGGGGGGATGGGCAGGCCAAGCAGGCCAAGCACTCACTCTGGGGTTTCCAGAAGCAGATAACAGAGCAGGGGGAAAGAGGCCTAAAGCAAGAGCATGTAAAAGGGCCAAGGGTTGGGGCGCCTGGGTGGCTCAGATGGTTGGGTGTCTGCCTTCGGCTCAGGTCATGATCCCGGGGTCCTGGGATCGAGCCCCACATCGGGCTCCTGGCTCAGCAAGGAGGCTGCTTCTCCCTCTCCCTCTGCCTCTCTCCCTGCTCATGCTTTCTCTCTCTCTCTCTCTGTATCTCAAATGAATAAATAAAATCTTAAAAATAAATAAATAAATAAAATAAATAAATGGGCCAAGGGTTCCCAGGACAGAACAGCACCAAGCACGCAGGGCTGGGCGAGAGAAGAACCAAGGAGCATCGAAGGATGGTCCAGCACAAGCCCTGGATAAAAATGCAACACACCCCAGATGACCACGCGGGGACGCTATCTGAGAGGATGGGTGGCCAGTCACAGGCCAGGGACGGGCGCAGAGAGGCCCAAACCTCCTGCTGGAGGACAAGTGAGCTCAGACCCCGGGCATCGGGCATCAGCCTGCCCCTCCCCCTCCCTGGGGCTGGGAATTCCTTGCGTCCTCAACTCCCATCTGTGTTCCCTTCCATATTACTGAAGACCCCCAGACCAGGAGCCAACATGGGTCTGCAAAACAGCACCAGCTCTCCCTAGGCAGCGTCTCATTAATTCGCCACCATTTCAGACGCCAGGACGCTGGGACACAGAATTGAGCCACCGGTTCCAGGTGACACAGCTGAGATGCGGGGGCGCGGGAAGTTGGGGGTTCCAGAGCCTGCTCGCTGACTCTGTCCACTCACCTATTCTGCACACATCACATAGATGGAATCCTACCGCATGTGATCTTCTGTGTCTGACTTCTTCTACCAACCTGTGTTTGAAGCTCCCCCAAGCTGTAGTATGGGTCCCCACTCATTCCTTCCCGGGACTGAAGGCTACCCCACTGCGCGAACAGATGACATTTTACCTGAACCTCAGCTGATGGATGAGAGAGCTGTTTGCACCTTCTGGCGATTGTGAATATCGCTGCCATGAACATTCACCTACCTGTTCTGGTTGAAATACCTGTTTACAATCCCTTACAGTGTACACCCCAAAAGGGGAATTTCTGGGTCACAAAGATATCTGGAATTGCAATGGCCATTCTGGGGAAACTCTGACTTGGATAAACCACCTTAAGGGGCACCCTCTCTTAAAGGAGAGGACCCCAATCCTCTCAGAGACAGTGGAATGCATTCTTTGGTTGGTACGCAGAAGCTTCTAAAAGACAAAGGACTTCCAAACTGCTTGGAAAGGATCCTTACAGCATGCAAATACAAGTCTTTAGTTGGAAAAAAAAAATCTGGCCACCCAGGGTCGCAGGCCTGTGTGGCCACCAGCTCTTTAAGGCTCCCCTCTGTCTCCCCCATACCGGGTCCCTGCAGGAGCCCCCACCCCACTCCTGCAGGCCCTGAGCAAGGTTGGGAGACGTCCTCTGCGCTCCCCCCACCCAGGACCCGGCAGCATTTGGCCCAAGATGCACGAGCACCTGCGACCCCGCTAGATCCTCCCCCTGGACCCCTGACCCCTCTTCATCCCCCTCTCGGTGCTCAGCAGGAACCCCACTCCCCCAACCTCTGCCCTCCCGGAGGACCCCGAGACCCAGGCCATCCTCCCTGCAGACCCCGCCCCCTTCCTCAGTCCTCCTGGGGACCCCTGCCTGGACCTCCGTCCTCCACCTGTTCCCCCCCCCCCCGGCCCCCGTCCTCTGCGCGGACCTCCGGCGCCCCCCGCCCCGGCGCCCTGTCCTCTGCCGCCCCCCCAGGACGTCCGCCCCCAA
>NW_027715201.1:0-326 GCF_054177405.1 Leptonychotes weddellii | reverse complement strand
TTCATTTAAAACTAGCATTGCATTTCTGACTGAGTAATTTTTGACAGAAAACTCATGCATTTCTGTGCTGCAAATGAAAAATTGTTTCTGTCACAGGTGGTTGGGGATGGCCACTTACAGAGGCTTGTCTTTAAAGGCTATTTATTCATCCACAAAGAACCTGCTGGGTTCTCATTCTTAGAACTACTGATTCGGACATATTTTGATACACCAATAAAAAAGAGAAAAAATTGTTTTTCAGCTGTCAGTTAAGAAAGTTCTTCTTTCAAAGACATATATCATATGACCTCACTGATATGAGGAATTCTTAATCTCAGGAAACAAAC
>NW_027715200.1:0-326 GCF_054177405.1 Leptonychotes weddellii | reverse complement strand
TTGCCAGTTTGGATGGCTTTTAATTCCTTTTGTGTCTGATTGCTGAGGCTAGGACTTCTAGTACTGTGTTGAATAACAGTGGTGAGAGTGGACATCTCTGTCGTGTTCCTGACCTTAGCATAAAAGCTCTCAGTTTTTCCCCCTTGAGAATGATATCCTCTGTGGGCTTTTCGTATATGGCTTTTATGATATTGAAGTATGTTCTCTCTATCCCTACACTGTGGAGAGTTTTAATCAAGAAAGGATGTTGTATTTTGTCAAATGCTTTTTCTGCATCTATTGAGAGGATTGCATGGGTTCTTACCCTTTCTTTTTATTAATGTGGT
>NW_027715199.1:0-326 GCF_054177405.1 Leptonychotes weddellii | reverse complement strand
TGGACTCTGGGAAACAAAGTGAGGGTTTCAGAGGGGAGGGGGGTGGGGGGATGGGTTAGACCTGTGATGGGTATTAAGGAGGGCATGTACTGCATGGAGCACTGGATGTTATACAGAAACAATAAATCATGGATCACCACATCAAAAACTAATGATGTATTGTATGGGACTAACATAATAAAATAAAATTTAAAAAAAATATTCAAAAAAAAAAAAAAAGGTGTATCCAGAGACACTCAGAGTTCATGCAGAAGAGACTGAGGAACATCTGTGGTTTGGCAGACTGGTACAGCTCAAGGGCTTAATCCAAGCTATAGCATTAATGA
>NW_027715198.1:0-326 GCF_054177405.1 Leptonychotes weddellii | reverse complement strand
GAACACTTCATCTAAAACTAATGATGTAATGTATGGGGATTAACATAAGAATAAAAAAAAAATAGAACCAAAAAAAAACCAACCAAATGAAGAAAATTTATCTGGAAGGGAAAAGCAAACCCATTTTCACTCCACTTACCAACAGGAAAGCCTTTGCTCTAAATTTACCAATCACACTCTTAACACTGAATGAGTTTCACAACCCACAAATTTACTTTTTTTGGGGGGGGGGTCTAGATTTTAAGAAAGAATTTAGATCAAGCAACCCAACAGGAGCATCAGTGGTACAGTGGAAGTCTCATGACTCTCAGGTAAGGCTTTTGAGT
>NW_027715197.1:0-326 GCF_054177405.1 Leptonychotes weddellii | reverse complement strand
TAAGGAGGGCCCATGTTGTGATGAGCACTGGGTGTTATACTCAAGTAATGAATCATTGAACAGTACATCAAAAACTAATGATGTACTATACAGTGGCTAACTGAACATATAGAAATAAATAAATAAATAAATATATAAATGTACACATAGTGGAGGGTCTATTACAAATGGGTTTGTAAATTCTAATTCCTCACACCCTCACTCTCCAAATTCTGAAATGATGCTGTAACAGACTCAGAATGTAGAAAAGGCTAAAAAATCAGTTTTCCTGTCGATGAATCTTGATTAAATTGCAACTGAGATCCCAGATCCTGTACATTTACCTT
>NW_027715196.1:0-326 GCF_054177405.1 Leptonychotes weddellii | reverse complement strand
GTTGCCCTGACATTCGGACAGATGGCCCGAGACGTTTGCCTGGGCGTGGCAGACCGGGCCTGAGTTCTCACGGGATTTGGATCCGGTGTCCCGAGGTTTGGACCGCGGCCCCATGAGACCTGGCCGTGGGTCTCGCTTCCTGGGCCCGAGGTCCCACGAGATGTCGACGAGCACTCCGGACAATTGGATTCAGGTCACCAGCGAATTGGCCCCGGAAGCCACGGAGGGGTCCCGACGTTTGACGAGATGGGGTTTGTTCTCCAAGGTGCGCCTGAAAGCACTCAGGTTTGGAGCCTGGTTCCCGCCGTCCGGACGTGAGAACTCAT
>NW_027715195.1:0-326 GCF_054177405.1 Leptonychotes weddellii | reverse complement strand
TGTTTTATCTATTTATACTTAATATATTTTTATGGTTGCCTATAAGACTACTATGTTGATAACTTTTCTATTTTAACTATCTGTTCTTTGTTGTATTTTTCCTCCTTTCTTGATTTCTTTTTGATGAAGTCTGTATTTGTTTAGTATTCAATTTTATCTCCCCAATTGACTTTTTTGCTAGTGTTTGCTCAGGAGATGATAATATGTTGCTTTAACTTGTCACTGTCTACTACAAGTTAATATTATACCACTATACATATAATTTCTCAATATTACAACAGTGTAATTCAGTTTAATATCCCCACACTATCTTTTATGCTATTTTT
>NW_027715194.1:0-326 GCF_054177405.1 Leptonychotes weddellii | reverse complement strand
GGATTACCTCCCCAGAGAAATGCACACAGACATAAAACTTTGCATATAAATGTCTGGGCCTCAGTGATCCCCCATGAAGACCATCCCTGTTGAGACGGTGAACATGAGAAGCTGGGAGCTAAACCTTGCTGGTTGGTCCTGACAGCCCTTAGAGATTTTTTTGTTTTTAGAAAAAAGGAAATACGTTGCCTTAGCAAATTACTCTTAGGGTGTGAACTGCCTACAGATTAAGTCATGCAGCGAATCACCCTGTCCTGTCCACTTCAGCCGTCCGTACACCTGTGTGTTTCAGGTGCCCCAGGAAATGCCCTAACTGCCACATCCCT
>NW_027715193.1:0-326 GCF_054177405.1 Leptonychotes weddellii | reverse complement strand
TTTTTTTTTAAGATTTTATTTATTTATTTGAGACAGAGAGAATGAGAGAGAGAGAGCACATGAGAGGGGGGAGGGTCAGAGGGAGAAGCAGGCTCCCCGCCGAGCAGGGAGCCCGATGCGGGACTCGATCCAGGGACTCCAGGATCATGACCTGAGCCGAAGGCAGTCGCTTAACCAACTGAGCCACCCAGGCGCCCTGCAGACATTTTTTAAAAATACATTTGTACCTTCCTTAGAGGCTTACAAAGGCTAGTTGAGAACATTAAGTCATTTTTTTTCTTTTTTTTTTCTAGTCAGTTGTGGGTTGAGTTTCTCCAGTGAGCCTT
>NW_027715192.1:0-326 GCF_054177405.1 Leptonychotes weddellii | reverse complement strand
TTTTTTTTTTTTAAGATTTTATTTATTTATTTGAGAGTGAGAGAGTGAGAGACAGAGAGCATGAGAGGGAGGAGGGTCAGAGGGAGAAGCAGACTCCCTGCCGAGCAGGGAGCCCGATGCGGGACTCGATCCCGGGACTCCAGGATCATGACCTGAGCCGAAGGCAGTCGCTTAACCAACTGAGCCACCCAGGCGCCCGCTGTTACTTTTTTTTAAGATTTATTTACTTATTTTAGGGGGGTGGGGCTGAGGGAGAGAGAATCCCCAAGCAGACTTCCCACAGAGTTACAGCCCTATGCGGAGCTCAGTCTCATGACCCATGGGGT
>NW_027715191.1:0-5639 GCF_054177405.1 Leptonychotes weddellii | reverse complement strand
TAGAATATGACTCTAAAAATGAAAAATAAAAATGTTTTTTAAAAAAGGTATTGATAAGATGTTGGTTGAAAAAGGGAAAAAGAAAAATTCAAAAAAAAAAAAGACAGTTAAAAAAAATTAACTTTGAAAGACTAAAGAATTATGGTAAAAAAGCCATGGATTCTGTTATTATTCCCCTAGCGCTGGAGTTCTGCCGTTCTCATTGATCGGTAAACTTGGTCTTGGCTGGCTGTTCTCTCTGATCTTCTGGGGGAGGGGCCTGTTGCCATGGTTCCCAAATGTCTTTGCTGGAAGTGGAAATGCCCCACCCTTGCCCGGTCCAGGCTAAGTAATCTGCTCGGGTTTGCTCTCGGGAGCTTTTGTTCCCTGCAAGCTTTCCGTCCAGCTTTGGAGGACCAGAGTGAAAATGGAGGCCTCCCAATCTCCGCCCCAGAGGGGCCAAGAACTCGGGGCCCTGACCCTCAGTGAGCTCCCAGAGAAAAGCAGTCAGTCACTCCCGTCTCCCCGGTCTCTGGCAGCACTCCATGCTCACCTGGCCTGTGACCGAGCGTTTCTATCTCTGGCACCCGACCCCATGTGGAGTCTCCAAACCCAGCAGATCCCTGCAGTGTGCTCCTGCGCCACTCCTCCCGGGAGAGGAAGGGGAGTCTCCCCGGATCTAACACTTGTTGGGTCCCTGCTGGAGGAGCAGTGGCCCGACTGTGCCCCGGATCACAGTTTATGGCAACCCCGAGCTGACAGCCCGCTCCTCAGCTCCGTCTCTGCAGCTGGCTTCCCTGCTCCAATACCTGGGAGCTCTGCTGCACTCAGGCAGCCCCGGTCTTTCTGTGACCCTGAGGATCCTGAGACCACACTGTCCCAGCGAGGGTTCCACCCCCCGCTTAGCCACTGGAGCGACTTCCCTCAGCAGAGCCGACTTCTAAAAGTTCTGATTTTTTGCTCCGCTGCTCTATCACTTGCCAGAAGCGGTCGACGGAGGCTCCTCCCCCACCATCTATTCTCCCAAATATCGCCTCGGATTCACTTCTCCACACGTCCTACCTTCCAGAAAATGGTCGCTTTTCTGTTTAGAGAGTTGTTGTTATTCTTTTCTTCAATCTCCTGTTGAGTTCGTAGGTGTTCAGAATGGTTTGATCCCTATCCATCTGAATTCCTGAGACCAGACGAAATCCAGGTCTCCTACTCCTCCACCATCTTGCTTCATCCCCCCATGTTTTTCTTCTTTGTGTTATTGCCAACTATCTAAATTATATGATCAGATCTCTATTTTCTTTAATTGATCTTTGTGAGACAGAGTCCACTTACTCCCTATCTTTCTAGAGATTGGTATAGTTGATGTTTCAACCTGATATTTTACTTTTTCTTACCTGTACCTTTGTTGCTCTTTGGCCTTGATTGCTTTTCTCCAACATGCCTGTCTGGGAATCTCCTCATTCTTCCATATGCAGCTAAGCCTGTCTCTTTGTGATGTTTTCCCACAAAGCCCATTATTTCAGCTTTGCACTTCCACAGATTGCAATAGATTCTACTCCACTGCAACCACTGCTTTATCCAGCATATGCCTTCTACTGGATGGGAGCTCTTTGGAGGAACATTTCAGTGCTCCCAAAGCCAAGCATAGTTCTTGGAAAACAGTTACCTTCAAAAAAATTTTTTTAATTTGGTTTGGTTTTGCTTATATTTGTCTGCATAAAAAAGTATCAGTTCTGATTCAAAGTGGCATTTGACTTAAGCTTCTGTGTGGAGCCTTTTCCTAAAATACTCCTTACTAAAATATTGATTAAGGTATAGAATAATATTTTTTAGAAACTCATACCACCACCAAAATTTGATAGTGCCAGATAACCGATAGCAATTACTTAATATAAGCAGGGCTGCTAATGAACAGATGTGCCAGAAATCCAAACTTGAGGTCGGGCAAGGAGGTATGAGTAGCTGAGGGAAAGAGAATGTGAAAAGAATAGAAGAAAAAGGAGTTGTAAACACTAACAATGATGACATAACCAGTTACATAAAAGAGAATCATACTTTCTTTACTTCCTTACTGGGATAATTTTATTTGTATATAAGCACACACACAGACACACACAGACACACACACACACACACACACACATCACCCTAAAATGGATAGAATGACATGGTGTCCTCTTTGGGAAGATTGTATGAGAGATATATTTGAATCATATTAGGTGAAGTATGATTTTCCTATTGTCTTTATTTAGAAGTGTCGTTGAAAGATTTGTGTACGGATACCACATCAACGAGGCTTGTACTGTACTAGATTGTTTTATTATCGACTTGGCTGAGATTTCCTAGAATCTCCCTCCCAATTAGTCATGGCCAGAGGAGGTACTTGCACAAGATTTGGGAGGTGGAAGGCTATGGTGGTTTAGTTGTGGTAGCAGACTCAGAGGGGCTGGAGAGTTCCAACTCTTCATTGGATCCTTCAACTACATGTGCAGCTTTTCTTTTCAACTGCCACTTCCATGCCCAACTTCTTCCAACTGGTTCATAAGGAGACACTGGACTGTGACTTATAGATTCCTTCCCCAAATTTCTCCCCTCCACAGCCTTACTTTAATGGCTATGTATATGAAGCCTCTCAAAATAGCTTGTTTGACTTCTCTGATCCTCCAAATACCCTTTCAGACATGCACTCCCCAGCTTCTCCCATAATTGTGCAATGTCTAATTGCTGTAATAAATCTGTTATCCTATAACTCACAGTTTTCCTGCTTATCTGTCTGAAAGCTGATTGACACAGATACTGTTGAGATAGACAAAGAAAAGAGTTTTTAGAAAGTAAGGGAGAAATTAACAGAAATGCAATGGTAGTGGAAGACTGTAGCACCTATCTTTACATCTTTTATAGATGAAATAGAAAAAAAATAAAATTATGTAAGTACTGAATAATATCATTAATAAGGTTATATGTGTAAATGTGTATATATTGATCTTCATATCCTGCAGAGAATATCCTTTATTTTCATCATCAATAAAACATTTATGAAATATTGATCTACGTTATGTCCCAAAGAAAAATTTAAAAAATAATTATAAAAAGCAGGAACTTGGATCAATGGATAAATCTTGAGTATTTGTAACAGATGTCACAGATGATGGTATCTTGCAGGACTAGAAAAAAATTAAAAGATAGAAATCAGTATGATTCAATAAGCATTTGTTTAATACAGTGACCCAGGTATTATGCTAGATGCTGGGGGTCAAATGACCCCTACCCACTTCCAGGTACTTACAGTCTCACAGGAGAATGTGAAGGGCATTCTAAGCTGGCTACTGAGCATGGGCAGCAGCTTGGAATTGAAACTGAGAATTGTGTGTCCCAGATATGCTGGGAGGTGGGAATGATTTGTGTCAGGGAGTGACTGAAATCAGATTGTTGATATATATGAAGAAATCAGATAATGAGAAACCTAAAAGCATTTTCATTTCATCCAATTCAAAGTGGAAACTGCTGGTGGTTTGAGATGTTTTCAGAGAATTACCTTAGAAGCATGTGGGATAGCTTGAGTTGGGGGATCAGGACTGGGGGTAAATTGGACAATGAAGTTCCAAGAGAGAGAAGGACTTGGGTGAGATTAGTCACAGTGGAACTAGAAAAAAAAGGTTGAACTCCAAGTAGGATTTCAAACACGTGAAGGCTGCTTCAAGATAGGGAGGAAAAGGAATGAGTTGAAATCACTATACTGATTTCGACCCTGCGTGGCTGTTGGAATGGCATCAACGCTGGCAGAAATAGGTTATCAGTGTTTTCTAATTTCTGAAATGCATTTCCAGACTTTCAAGGAAGATGAAAATTGAAACACATGCATCTAACCTCTTGCCTCCAGAGTCCTCAAATATTACCTCTGGATAATAATGGGTTTATTGTGCATTGGAAGCTGCGGAAGGATGCAAGACAAGCTGCAGAAAGTTGGAGGACGTTTTACTGGATACACTGAAGGTACCATCTCTGTAGAAGATCTACCATCTCTGTCCAACAAGATCTGCATTTTCCTGCATAGAAAAGGACAGTTTGGGGAACAAACTGAAGAGATCCAACCCAATCCCTCCAAGCCCCTTACCCGGCCCCCCATAGTTCTGAGTGGTGGAGGTTTGAGATTGGACACTCTGTGAGGATGGCCAAGGAAGACATCTGCATCCCATCAGTTTGTCCTTGGCACCTCTTGGGTTCCAGAGGCTGCACCGAACAGGTGGCTGGTGGCAGTTGTTAATCCTGGCATAAACAACAGAGAATGGACAATGGCGTCCAACAATTTCTGACTGTCTCACTGCATCTAAGACAGGAAGGCCAGGTCATGGCAAAGTTAACTTCAGCCCTCCATTCTTCTCTAATGCTGGCAAATCTCTGCACTGGTCAAGTCAAACCAATGTAAATCTGTATCTATCTCCTTTCTTTTTGAGGTCTAAAAGTTTTGTATGTTTGTTTGTTTGTTTGTCAAGGAACCAGAAACTCTATGATAGAAAGCATGTCATGTCTTAATACCTTATAGCTTCAACTTTTCACAAGCATATATAATCCCTTTTAACATGCCCAAATGGAGAAAAACCACTAGCACAAAAATATTCTGCAGCTTAAAAAGAAACCATTCTGTGGAATCAGAGAAAGATTCTTTCTATAAAACAGAAACTGCTGCAATAAACAGAGAAATTGTTGGACATTTCCAATGTATGCTCTCTACAGTACTCAAGTAGATGTTATACTTCTGAAATTTGAGAAATATCCTAGAGAAGTAACTCTATGAAATCCTGAATGACTAAATGAAAATTTTAAAATGCAAGTCCAGAATTTTAAAATCTCAATGGAGCAAGGAACAGCTGAATGGATACTGCCAACAAACTGAATCTCTAAAAATGAAGACATATCCTAGAAACTATCCCAGAACTCAAAGGGAAAAATAAGAATTGAAAGCAGGGAGGGAAGTGTGAAAAGACCTGCTCTGGGAAACTCAACATATTCATAGCAGGGAGGGCACAAGACAAAAAAACAACTGAAGAAAAGTATTTTGAGAGAGTTCACAGAGTACTAAGAGCAATGAACAAAAATACAGCCTAAACATTTTTACAGGATCTGATGTCTGAAAATAATTCCCCCTCTATAGATCTGGCTCTATCACCCTACCAGGATCTGGACACCCCATGTTTCTGTTTAAAAATACCAATGTTTAAAATGTGCAAGTGGAACTCAGTTGCTTGGGTTTTGAAATCAGCTGATCAGTTTAATATAATTGCAGTCGAAATTCTAAAAGGTTTTTTTTTTTTTTTTTTTTACCTTGACAAAGTAATCAGAAAGTTCATCGGGAAGGGTTTGAAATGTTTGAAAAAAGATAATAAACAAGGAGACTTGCCTTTCTAGATTTTAGAAGATTTTATGCAGCTTCTGCAATGAAGCAGAGGTGATAATAGAACACAATGAAAGAGAAGATGGACTCTGAAAAACAAACTGAGGGTTCTAGAGGGGAGGGGGGTGGGAGGATGGGTTGGCCTGGTGGTGGGTATTGAGGAGGGCACGTTCTGCATGGAGCACTGGGTGTTGTGCACGAACAATGAATCATGGAACACTTCATCTAGAACTAATGATGTAATGTATGGGGATTAACATAAGAATAAAAAAAA